>NW_009208666.1:57201-69304 GCF_000690835.1 Fulmarus glacialis
GAGAGAACACTGTGATCATTCAAGTGACACAGTGGGGAGACCAGAATAGGCTTTGTTTTATCCCCAGAGTACATACAAAAGAGAGTAGAAGCTGAATCTTTTCCAATTTTTTCTGACACTTTTCCAATCTTCCTCGACTCCCTAAGAGTTTTTACATCTTGCGTAGGGGAAAAGTGCATTTAAAAATGCATTCAAAATAAGCTTTATAAATTTAATATGCAGGTTTTATATATGCAAATGCCAGTAGGAATGTTTTAGGTTTTAAAGAGAAAATTAATGTGGAAGTTAAAAATGGTGATAAAGATTTGCCCTGGAGGTTGTGTAGGGGCACTGCTGGTGGTAGAGAAGATATGGCACCCTGAAGTGCATGCATGTATGTCCCCACACTTGCAGTACCTAAACCTATATTGTCTGGTTATTTGGGAGAGAGTAGTTTATAGAGAATTGTAAGAGGAAATTTTCAAATAAATCCTTTTTCTTTGTCCTTTAAGCTACACAGAAATATCAAACTACATTTTGACCTTATCTACCTGCGTTCGTTTTGTTTTACTCTTCTGTGTAATTGAGGTGATAACCTCAGCCCTAAATACCCCATGCATTTCCATCTTTTCAATTTCCTCTCCCTTTTTCCATACCTCGGTTACAGGAGAGTTGTGTGGCAGAGTGTAATTTTAATTCCACTGTGCTCTGAATGACCTCAGAGCTAGGATAGCTGTGCAACTTTATAGCATTTTCCTTGCTGCAAATAAATGCTGCATGGAAGATTCCCTCCATGATTCAACATTATAGAAATAAAAATGCTTAGATCACAGAGTATTTTGCGAGGATTTAGTGAGCTACTTGGCAGTTTTGCTCCTGGGAATCACGAGTGAAGGGGGCAAGAAAGGAGATTCTGTACCAAATGAGAGGATGGAAGAAATACTGGAAAGAAAAAGAGACTAGCAACCTCACCACTGTTGATACAACAGAGAAAAAAATAATGGTCTCAAATACTGCTTTAGCTACCAAAATATTTGCTTAAAATATTGTCTAGAGAAACAAGTCATTTTTAACACCTACAGCTGATCCAAGATGAAGTAGGTATATTTTCTACTCTTTTGCACTAAAAATTTCCTCCCTGAACTAATCCCAAAGTAATTGCTTACAACAGATTCACCACTTTTAAGCCCTTAGAGTCTACTGTAATCACTGAGTCTGTCTTTCAGTATATTACAGACTAAGTACGTTTTGTATCAATGTTACAGTGTGTACCTAGAAATTAAAAATTAAAAATTTCAAGAAATTAAAAATTGAAAATTTCAAGTTGTGAAAAATCTATTCCTTTTGATAAAATATTCTAAAAATTATTAACCCTTCCAGTTAAAAACATGTACCTTTTTCTAGATGGAACTTCAGCTTCCAGACTTTCTCTTTCCATTTTTATATACCTTTTCAGATCTCTCTCTCTCTTTCTAAGAGATTAACCAAATTACCATGAAAATAGATTATGATAATTGGATTTCTTTTAAGTTTCCTATGCTGTGTCACCCCCCTCATTCCCTCCCGCCCCCCAAATAATCAAGTATTTAGATGAAATTAGATAAATTTCATTGGTCCATCTTCCAAAATGCCTTAACAGAAAATAAGGCCAAAATAGACATACAATTGCAGAGGAAATTTGAAAACTATCACCACAAATCAATTTGCTGGAAAAAGACTTTCCTGTTTTCACTTATATCCATTTTTAAAATGGCAGCCAAAATAAAGAAATGAGTTGATTTTATTGGTTTCACACAAAAATGGAGGGGTTTGTTTTCATCATGTCATAACGGATTCATGTTGTTCCAGTTTGTATTTAGGGAACGACTGTATGGCATTTGACATTGTGCTTGTTTAGTTGAATGGAAGTATTACTGATCATCTGAGAACAGCTTGAAATGGACCCAGCTTGCAGTTGGAACGCTAAGCTTGAAGCAATTAAGCTAGAATTATATTTACAGAGTCAAAATATTTGAGGGGAAACAAATAATGATTATTTTATGGTGTTTTCTTGATTCCCAGTTCTACTTCTCACATTGTGTTATAAATTTCTGTGAAATTCTTACCCCAGAATCTTCTTGAATGCAGACTTTCAAAAGCACTGCATACTACTAATCTTGGAGTTTCTTTCAGGTTGTTTTTTAAAAATCCAGTCCTCTCTACCCATAACTTAATGGGAAAGAAAAATGCAAAAGCAATGCACATGTATTAATTCTGTCTCTCAGAACAAGTTTTAGAAATTGACTTGTGAAAACCTGTACCCTTTTCTCTATTTTAAATGCTATTTCTTCCAGACTAAGTCAATTTGTATTTTTTAGCCTGAAAAGTTCTTTCCATGGCTGAATGAAAAAACAGTTTCAGAGAAATTAGATATAAGTCATTGTTTCACACCAGAGTAGTTCTCTCTCTTTCTTTGTCCTTGCTGGTGCAGAGGTTTGGGTTCTGTTTTTTCTTTTCCTTCTGAAGTCTCTCAAGGTTTTTCAATTACTTTGAGGTCAAAACTTTGGTTAATGCTGGGAAAAGCATGGAAATGTGTCGCTACAAATGTTATCACTGGGTAAACAAGTGGTCTTTCTGTTACCACTCACTGACAGCTTGTGTGACAATATTTTCTATTCATATTTCCTAGAAAAATTGCTTCTCAAAATATTTTTTCTTTTGCTTGAAAAATGTTTCAAGCTTAATGCATCCACTTGGATGTTTTCTGGCCTCTGTTCTTGGAGCAATTCCATTTTGAGCATCTACATCCCGCTCAGTTTAGAAGCCAGTTGATGAAATTTCCTGGAATTTTGTCAGTTCAGCTGGTAGTTTTCAAAGACTTGGCCTTTAATTTTCTTTTTGGATTCTTAGCAAATTGACTCAGACTTTTGTGAATCAGTCTGTTAGCCACAGACTTGTGGACATCAGCCCTTGCTATATGAAATTTCATATAGCAAGAGCTTGCTGTTTTAAATTTGGTTTATACAAATTATATGATTTAATTTTTTTCTGTCTTTATTGCAAGGCCAACAATTTCCAAGCTGAAGTCATCCCTGTGTAGGCTGTTTGAAGTCCTACTGAGAAAAAGGGACATTTTAGAAAAAAAGTTATCACAGCTGAGCAGGTGTTAAAACATCTGTGCCTTAAACTTTGCTGAAAGTGGGGAGATAAGCCAGAGATATTCCCTGAATTTTTAATTTCATTAATTCTAGTTTCATTTTCACCAAGTAGTTGAGCATATAATATATAAGTGCCTATATCTTTGTAGGGACGTACTTACTACCTCTGTCTCTTTAATACACACACACACACTCTCTCTCATGCATCAATGCTCCTTTAACACATACAGGAACAAAACCAAGATCCCGAAAAGACTGTTAATGGAGGAAGCAGAGGAGGAGGATAGCAGAACACTTGCTCAGTTTTATTTAGTCCAAAAAGGGAAGAGCCTCACAGATTTGATGGAGTAACTGTTACCAGACCAAGTCCCTTCTGTCAGAGGAAAACTGAGATAACTGACATATCTTAATGACAGACCAGATCAGCTATCCTTGGCTCATTCTTGTTAGTGAAGTCATCCCATCTCATTTATTTAAAAATTGCTTTTTCGCTTGGCTGAAATCTTGGGGGTAGAGGTGGGGAGAAACGCCCTTTCTGGAATCATACATTTGCTAACTCAACTTATGTACACTTGCAAAAACCTTTGGGTACCTAATTGTTTTCTCCTTGTTGGATCACTGTTGATTTAAGAAGTTTCCTATATTCCACATTAAATTATTATTTTCAATTACTTATTTAAAACATTTTCAGGGATCATTTTACGTGATCACCAAATGTGTGGTCTCCAGAAGGTTTATAAATCTCCATGAGGTGCTCAGTCTTTTCAGAGGTATAATTGCAGATGAGCCCATCTGTTCCCTTTTCATTTTCTTCCATGTTTATCCACCTTTCTTATGTTCGGCAGTATATGGATGGCAGAGGGGCTCAGCAATTTGTGAAAAGATGGTAGTCAAGTCTGAAGAAAATAGAGCAAATTTTGAAGCTTGAAAAATACACTGTAATAAATAAGTGAATGACTTCAAATTCAGAGTTTGTGAACAAACATGGTGAAAAACTACAAACCCAATTTAAGTCACAGAGATAAATTCCTTTATAATTTGTGGTAAGGGTAATACGTGTTTTTTCAAAACAACTAAATATTATGGATCACTGCTGGACATCAACAGTAACACCATTACCGCATTTGTAAACCAATAGAAAATGAGAGGAATTCTCAACAGAACTCTTGGAAAATTTCAAAAGCCTGGAAAATGTCTTCGTAATGTGACTTGGAGCAGGCATGCCACAATGTTTATGCAAGTAACAAACTAGGTAGGTCCCCTACTTACATCAGTGCATAAAGTTGTTAAATTGGTTCATATATTTTAAGCTCAGAATAATAGGGGTGGAGGTTTTTTGAAAGATCTTTAACTAAATTCCCAGCTCTGATGAAAAAAACACTAGAGAAAAGGCAAAGTAGTTGCTGAGAAACCTCCCGACTTCACCTTTCTTTGAGGACTGATCTGGCATGGGTTGAAAGTTCTTTAGTGCATTTTTGTCTAATTATCAGCAATGAGAGGGCCTCACTGATCATACAAAGGATTTAACTGCCACTGTGCCCTCTGTGTGGGCTGCCTTAGGGGTGATGATGCTTTTCTGAAGCCATTGCAATAGCTGCTGCTGCAGTGTAAGTAGGGGACAGGAAGGTAATAGCAACCTTGCTTGCCCAGAAGGGAGAGGGGTAGAAGTTAACAAGTGTAGAATAGGAAAGAGCCTCTTTTTCTCAGGTGACAGAACAGTTGGGAACCACTTCTCCAGATGTTGCTGACTGGTTTAGCATCCCAGAAAAGCTCCAGCATTCTGTCTTAAATTTCCAGTGAGCAAAAAACAGGGCCAAGGAATTTGCAGAAATCTAGTTAAGTTTTCTTTATTTCAGCTCAGGATCCCCTCACATCGCTCAGATAAGCTATATCAGAAAGTTTATTCAGACTACCCTGAAAATGCAGACTTGTCATATAGGATGTAGCCCATAAATTTACTCACATTGTACGTACATGTAAAGTATATACATTTACGTACAGTTGGTGCAGGTTATATGTGAAAACAGCAAATACCTGGTGACCTTTCAGTTTTGATGACCAAATTACCCATGAATGACAGAACCTTTAGCACATTATTAGCCGTCCAATAAAATGTTTGTACCTAATGTGCTCTTTATGTGCCACATAATTTTCTTTTGCAGTCTTTAAGATTGCTGTAAAATATAATATAGCTGTTCTTGGAACACAGGCAGACACATTGATGGAGAAATTCTGTACAAGGAGTCTAAAGTAGAAAATCCTTCTCTCTCAGCTGATGACAGTTGGGTTTGGTTTTGTTTGTTTGTTTCTCTGTTTGATGTCTTCTGGCATGAGATGCTCCAAGCTCGAGGGGAGACAGATCGGCAGATGGAACGTAGGTGAAGCAGACAGGTCCATGATGCGATTCATCACTTGAATGTTGTAACCTTCTTAAAGAAATTTTTACCTATATTTTTATACTGCCAAAAATAAAAAGGCAATTTCCCTCATTATTCTGTAATTTCTGACATTGGGGGCCTTCATATCGGTTGGGTACAGTATTAGTATTATCCCTATTTTACAAGCTAGGACATGATGCACAGAGATTAGTGCCCATGTCCGGTTACATTAGAGCTGAGTTACTTCTGTGAGGCCATAGCAAAAGTTTGTGTAAGCTTCCCAGGTGTTAGGGTAACATCCTAGGCTAATCTTAGGCCCATTTTAGGCTCATGTTGGGTTAACAGCCCTGCACTCCTTTTTTAGTGAGGAACAGTGACAACTGTCTGCCTCAGGCAATGATTTGTTAGGTATGAAACATGCAATTTGTTCCTCGTTCAGATCTGTTATACAGATTCATCATTCAGTTTGGGAAACTTCAACCCACATTGCTGGAAGGGCATTCTGTAAAACATGTTGTTCTCTGCTTTCCAAATATCCACTCCTTGGCCAATATTGGGACCAAAGTACTAGACTAGAGGTGTCTTTTACCTGACCCAGAAGAACAGTTGTGCAATGATTGACTAAATCTTGCCTGTCAGTCTGCTCTGCATTGCAGTGCCCTGGCAGATAGACTGCAGGGCATTACTGCATTAGTAAACTAAGCTGTATAGCTCTCCCCTTTCTCAAGGACTACAGCTCTCACAGCAGAGTTGATTAGAATGAACAATCCTCTGAAGTACATTCATAGGCATTTTGTGCTTGCAATATCTGTCTAGGTATGTACACAGTCTTCAGCATCTTATAGTAATTATTTTTTTTCCATTGCTTTTACTACCTATCCTCCTTTATAGGTACAGAATTGAGATAAAAGACACCTGCTTGAGGGCAAGTAGGTGAAGACTGTCATGACTCAGAACCGAATCCAGTATTTCAGAGTCTTTCTCTGATCACCCATCCACTTCTTTCAGAATGAATTGCCCTTCTGTCTCCCAAATAGCTGGAGAGCCTCATTCTTGCAATTCTGCTTCCACTCTATGTGCAGTTCTGCAAGTTGTACATACAAATATAAAACATAAAATAAGATTAGTAAAAAAAAAGTCACCAAAAATAATGCTCTTTTCAAGGTGTCTAGCTACTCAAGGAGTGACTTGTTATTCTGAAATACTAGTGTTACAAACCTAATTTCATAAGAGTTTTCTTTTCTCATGAGCAGTTTCCAATTAACGCATAATATCACTGTACCATGCAGCGTTTAACCTCTCACTAATTGCCACTAATGACATGTAACTGCATCAATAGTTTTTTGTAATAGATTGAGTGATGGTTTTAACATAATTCCTGAAGTAGTTCTCTCCCACTTCTTTATCAAGGAAAGATGATAAAATACATGCAATATTTTTAATTTATGGCCTTTTCATTTTTAGAGTTGGCTGATTAGTTGAAGGCAGTGTTTTTGAACATAGCATATTAGAGTAATTTTTCCTTTATACAGACATTTGACATACTTTATAGAGCACCTATCTCATAGTCTCCTTTTCTTCTCTGTAACAATGACTTTGTGAATTCTGTGTTTGTTAGAAGCCAGATTGAGGCCATTACATGCATTGTTAATTTGTTGGGACTCAAGATAAGAAACATTAATTAGTTTGGCAAGGCCCCATGTTTTTCTGTCATGTGGTAGAGTAAAAATTAAATAATAGACAGCTTCTTTCTAATGGAATGAGAGATTATTGGAAATGATTATCAACATACAAAGAGGATGTCTAAAATGAAAGAGTAAATCTCAGTTGCTTCTATAAGGCAACACCAGTTACAGAGTTAAAATCTAGATGATTACCTCTATTTCTGAGAAAATCAAATGGTGAGGTGCTTGGAATTAGACTGAAAAGTAGCATAGATTTTTTTTTTTTTTTTTTTTTTTTACAGTTAACAAAAGAAGACTTCAACATATGCTTTAAAAAAATGTAGCTATTTTTTCTATTAAAATTATTCATTTTACATTAACAGGTAATAGAGATGTCACTTCACTGACATCTTCCACATTTCTGTGTAATGAAAATCCAACTGTGAAGTTTCAGACTCCTGAAAGCTGCCCTCATGGACATCATTTAATTAAATGGTCCTTGCAACTCTGTCAGTGATCAGTATGCTGCAGGACCTTGCAGTTTGGCAGTCTGCAGAGGAATAGAATGAGATACGGAATAAAATGCACAATTTTCTGCTGCGAAAGCTTGGGGTTTGTAAATTCGTGAGAAGAGAAGTTACCATGCAGAACACAGGGCTGTCAGTTCTAGTCCTCTCCACTGGAGGACAGTCTGCCATAACGTCTTGCTCCCCAAACTGGCAGCGGTACTGGGCTGGAAGGAATCTGCCTAACGTTCCCTCAAGGGAGGGAAAGACAAAATTACCATTCCTACAACAAAGCTCTGAAGTTTAGGCCAGAGGCATTATAGGCATATCTAGGGTTTTCCACAAAGGCAAAGTGAGCGCCTTCTCAAGCCTTACTTCTTTTCCATGATACCTGGAGATGGAAAATATCAGTAAAAATACGAATCTGGCCACAAAGTCCAGGAAAGCAAAACATCTCCGTAGGATTTGGGCAGATTTATACAGACACTGTCCAGGGGTTGGCTGGCCAGTAAAGTACTGAGAAGTGGAAATTCTCCTTTTTGCTAGGACTGCAAAGAAGCCTGAGGGAACTGAGAAGGAATTGAAGACAGAGGTATAGCTAAGTACACTCTAAAAAACCAGCCATATCTTCCTCAAGGTCCTGATTCAGCTCCAACAAATAAGAAAGAAATTCACAGGCTTTATAAATTTGGATAGATCACAAGGATATCACAACTTATTGCCTAGTGGTGTTTGCTTCAGTCGTCAGCTGAGCCATAATTCTCCTTACAGAATCCAGTCAGTCACTGTCCCAGTCCTGCAGTATTGGACAGAATCTTGTACCCAAAGAGTATGTTGAGTATGGAGAGGCTATTTCTTTTTATGTTTTGGGGTTGGGTTTTTTTTTTCTGGCTTGTGTGTAAAGAATAATATTCATTGTGCTTGGCTGTACGTTTGAACATTTCATCCTCACCGAACAACTTGCTTTAAAGAAATTTATTTTCCTGCAGGGTATGGACATGCAAGAGATTGAGGACTCTCACTCTAATTCAGAGAGCACCATAGGGATGTGCTCAACATTACATCCTGCATAGATAAAGGATAGTATAACGGTTGAATTAGCTGGATTTTAGAGATCAAAACACTTGAGTTCAAATCTTAATGCAGATTTCTCCTCTAACCTTGAGTAAATCACATGTAATCTCAGACCCCATTTCCTTGCCTGCAAGATGAGGGTAACTAGTGCTGTTCTGCTTGATAAGTGAGAGCTGTAAAGACTGTGAGGTATTTTGGTAATGAAAACCATGAGTATACATATACTCACACCTATTCACAGCCTAATGAACGGGGAGATGCATATAGAGTCTCTCTGCCCTCTGCACTATGCAAACATGGATTTAGAAGCTACAGAGCAGATTTGTCTTTGTAAATACCCATCCAAGTATCTTTGACACATATTCACTCTTTTTAACACTATAACAGATAAAGAAAAAAAATCTGTTAGTGCTTCTTGTACAGTCCAGACAAGTTTTTTTAATATCTTTCATGTAAGAAGCATTTGTCAAAGCTGGCCTAAAAATGAATTATTAGACAAATGCATGATAAGTAAGGGGGAGAGGTCCAGCAAATGAGTCCCAAGGAACTACAGTTCACATTTGGTAATGTAAGGTAAATGCTTGAGTGGTTTCATTTTATCCTACTTCTGCAAACAGGGATTTATTGTTCTTTCCTTGCTTCTCCTTGTCAATGACAAGTAAAAAGTTGAGAGATTAAAATTTATCTTAAGAACCTCAATTCAGTAGAAAATTACACTTCAAGGTAAAGGGAGACCACTAAATTATTTTCAGACACATTTTTTTATTCTAGCATTATTCAATATTGCATGCTCAGAAACTGTATGTAAAAAAAAAAAAGCAAACCTAAATTGAAAATTGATTAATCTTTTAAAGGAGAAAAGGGTTTCCAGTAGTTGAAAGGATGTCATTTTCTGCTTTGGATCTTTCACTAATATGGTCAGATTTCATAATACATACTGTCTTGACAGCATGTTCTTGAGGTTCTCAGAAATTGCTATAGTTTACAAACACTATTTTTTATTAGTACATTTCAGTTTCACAAAATACACTTGGCTGAGTACGTGATAACATGGGCACTAGCTGTAAAATACTGATTTCCTCTGTCATCTCAGAGCAGCTTTACTCTATCAGCTGGCATGTCAGATGTTCCCCAGCCATGTGTTTGACTGAGGGAAGAATTTTGAGGGTGCCACAAAGCTTCTGTTTACTGGACTTAGAGATTTATGAGACTCAAGTTTCTTCCTTTACTCTTATAAGTTTATGATGTTTGATAGACATGAAAGGCATCTATGGTCCCTGTTGTCCCACAGATGCATCAGCATTAGTCCATCCCAAAACACATTCAGGTAAACATTTTAGATGTTTCTCTTAAACGTGGTGTAACCACCACCAACAGTTACTCGCAGAGGCGATCAGCTCCAGTGCAGGCTCGTTCCGCAGCAGAGCGGGGGGTCGTGGTGTACGGGGGGGTTCCTGAGCCAGGGAAAGCCCAGGGGAGCACAGAGACCCACCAGGAGCCGGCAGGTCTCGCGAGAGCAGCTGACGAGGCATGGGCAGGCCCAGGAGCCCCCCCCCACGCCCACAAAAGGCAGCCCTGGGGACCAGGAGCGCTAGGAACAGGGCAAGCAGACAGGGCGTGGCACGACAGCCAGGGCGCAGCGCAGCAGCTTGTACAGCAGTTGGCGTGGGAGAGTGCCCCTTCAAAGGAGGGGCATTCCTCTGGCCGAGTGGGACGCTTGAAGTACACATAAGCCAGCAACCGGGCACTGTTCTGTGACCATCTGCACCGGTCAAGGGCACTCATCCTACCTGACCCTCAAGGTAGAATGGTGGGCACTCTTCTGAGAGCAAAGATCATGGCTCCGGCTTTGGGGTCTGCACCATCTACCCCAGTGGTGGCCGATGCCTCCACCCAGACGGAGCTGCTGAAGGGAGAGGCTGCAGGAGGGGCCTAGACCTCTCTCCTGGGGCAGGGGCAGGCGGGAGAACCGGCTCCCAAAACCTGCCTGCAAAAGATGTGCCCAGGTGGAGGACCTCCTGCAGCAGGTGGCTGAGCTGCAGAAGGCAGTGAGAAGGCTGCGTAACATCGGGGAGGCTGAAAAGGAGTTAGATAGCTGGTTCCAAGCAGTCTGCAGTGGACCCACAGCCCACGGCCAAACAGCTGATTTTTTACAAGGGCATGTAGTGATAGGACAGGGGGTAATGGCTTTAAACTGAAAAAGGGGAGATTTACATTAGGTATAAGGAAGAAATTCTTCACTATGAGGGTGGTGAGGCGCTGGCACAGGTTGCCCAGAGAAGTTGTGGATGCCCCATCCCTGGAAGTGTTCAAGGCCAAGTTGGATGGGCCTTGAAGGTGTCTAGTGGAAGGTTGAAACCTCTTTGCTTTGGTTGGAACTAGATGATCTTTAAGGTCCCTTCCAACACAAACCATTCTATGATTCTTTGAATATGTTATTTTATTCCAGCATTTTCATGGGTTCCTAAGTATGAGGAAGGAAGAGTTCTTTTTGAACTACTACTGAATTACAAAAATTTTCACTGCTCCTGTCAAAAAATGGTTGAAATTTCAACATGGGATTTCTTTTCCAGGTCACATTGATTCTTCCACTGAACTATGATCATTTTTATTTGGCTTGGTTTGGGCTGCATTGTAATATACAGAGGAGATTGTTATGTGGCAGTATAAGGGGAACTATTTGCATTTTTGATAGTCAGCAGGGCTAAAAGTCTTAGTGTTAATCATAAGAGCAGTTGTATCATTTGACATCAAAGGCTGAAACCTCTTTGCTTTATTTGCATGAGCAGTCAGTTTTTGAAGTTAGTGTGAGCATTGCTGTGAAAAGGCAAGTACTGTGTAGCCTGAAGCTGGGAAGCAAAGAAATAATACCCAGAAATATGTAACATAAACATAAAAATTGTACTACTTTAGAAAACTTTGCTATGTATAAATGATAAGCTTCCATACCACTATTGTAGCCATTGTAATGCAGTATGACCAGCAGAAAAAGGACACAGTGGAGGTCACAACTTTTGAGTCAGAAATAATCAGTGTCAGTAGCTCTGCCAAAAACCAGTCCAAGATAGAATCAGTCTCAAGAGACAGTATACCCTAAATGGTTTCTTTCTGTCTCTGTCCACTCAAAAATTTGTGTTTATGTCTTCATATTGTTATGTGAATCAATCTTATCTATATATTAGAGATATATATACACACATACGCGTTTCATAATGAAGCATCTTGAATCCATGGAGGAAAGTTAATGGTGTCTTCCAAATAGTTTTTCTTTCTCTACAATTCACAGGAATCTCACAATCTTACCCACAAATATGCAGTAGAATCCTGTTTTCAATGAAGACAATGGCAAAACCTGTTTAATTCAG
>NW_009208666.1:69335-90345 GCF_000690835.1 Fulmarus glacialis
CAGAGAAAACTGTTTACTAGTCTTCAAAATTGCTGGCTATCTTTCTTCCAGGGCTTTTTTTTTTTTCTTCTCAATTCCACTAAGCCTCATTTATTATAGTGTACTATTTTAAGAAAATCCATTGTATCAACATGGACAAGATTATAGATCAATTTGATGTCTTTAAAAATACTTGTCACAAATATTACGTTATCTTTGGAAAACATGAGTTCATCTAATGCATCCCAGAATCCGAGTTAATTTTACCCAAAGACAGGCAGGTTTTATATGTTAGTCTGAAGCCTGGAAAAAAAACTCTGTGTACTTTAAAGCTGTTAAGAATGTAAATATCAATGGATTGTGGCCTACAGGGCACAACATAAAACAATCAAATGAGTAACTACCTAATTTATTTTGCCTATATTTAAAATACATATTTTTCCTTTTTGGTACCAAAACGAAAATGTTGATAAATGGATGTATTTGCTTACATAAGCAGTCTATAAAGTTGGTAGTTTTCAGTTCATTGTTGATGCAGTGAGGTGTCTGTATACACTGAATGTTCAAAATGGGCCAAGACTTCAAAAAAAAGCCAGTTAAATACTGAATCTGTATTCCAGTTAGACAGCTGTGCAAACTCAGGTTTTCTGAACTTCTTTCATTGTCACCCTTATATATTTGCATAACTCTTCTAGAGAAAACTTGGCAGAACTGTTAGGCCTGTTTCCAATTCTTTTCCTTCCCAGCACAAGCATGGAGAATGCATTTCCAGACATAGAGTACATGCACAGGAACAAAAAAATATCAACACGCTGATTAGCGATGGTAATTTCCAACTTGTGGCAAAGCATTTACTTGAATCACCACAGGAGAATGCAACTGGGATAATAAATAAAATGGAATTAAAAAAATATATTTAAAATAAAGCAGGGTTATAATCTAAAGGTTGGAAAGCTAATACAGCTTCTAGAGGAGATAAGTTAGTTTACATTGTACTTAAAAGATTGCTGAACAAAATAGGCACTAATTAGATTATTTGTGTGCTGGTCATTGATTAAAGTTCATTTGAGTTGTTCTGCAACGATCTTCTCACCTCACTTGTCATATTGACACCAATATCTACCGTGCTGTGCGAAAAAGGAAATGCTTTTACTTTCATAACTTGATTCTTGGAAGCCATATCTGTTGACACCTCATATCAGGGAAGAAGTTAGCCACATTACAGTACTTCTTTTTCAACCTAAGAATGTTTCTGATAACAGCTTATATGTGAATTCTTTTGGCTGGCTTCCCAATATAGGAAATGTCATGACGAAGATCTGTGCTTATTATTTTGGCATTTCTATTTCATTTGCAACACATCTGTTGTGACCTATACAAACACTTAAGTGTTAGGGACAAACCTTCATATTTTTAACAAATACTTTTTCTCTACACCCTGCAACCAAGGCACTAGTAGGTATGTTTTCCAAGAAAAGAAATTTCCTCTCCTGCTCAATGAATACTCTGAGAATAATCTGCATCAGAGTTGCTTGCTGGTGTGATCCTGCAGCATTAAAAATTCCATCATGCTGTATTTTTTATATTTTGGTGCTCTTTTCAAAAACTACCATAAGGAAATGAGAGGTGTGATCCTAATGAGTTGTGAGGAATTTCTGAAAGATTCTTACAGGCTGCTAGAAACTCAGAATGAAAGGAAATGTGGTCTTCTAAGCATTTTTGTTTTATTTGTCTCCAGTAGGGACACTGTCTTCCACAATAATACGAAAACTTTCCCAGAAACCCACTTTGAAATGGAAAGCCAAATAATTCATACGCTAACAAACATTTAAAAAAAAAAGGAAAAAACCCTCCAAGCTTCTATACTGGTTTATATGGTAAGAATTTTATAGTTCCCCTAAAAGGCTTTTGTACTTTACCAGATAATCTCTGATGGCTTGATCTTTGGGGGGTTGAACTTTGAGTTGAGGTATGTGTTGTAACTCTGACTTGTGCCTGCTGAGTGCTTTTCTTAACGTGTTGGCCTATATTTTTGTTTTACTTTTTGACATTTTCACCACTTTACTGATATTTTCATATACTTGAGTGCATAAAACCAGTGGAAAACAAAGAAGTGTTGGAAATGTGTAACCAATATTGTCAACCTTTCTCTGGAGAACTTTACAAGTACAGCTTTTAAATCCACTGCACTGTTTCTGCTGGATGTCACATTGCCTGACTTACTCCAGGTAAGTCTGTACAAGAGTGGCAGAATTAGACAAATATTCTTCTCATCCAGCCCTAAAGGAAGCAAGTGGCACTGATGGATCTAAAACCCACAGATACATTGCCTGTATGAATGAAGGTGACACGAAAGTGCAGCTACTCAGTAGCAAGTACTGAAATGCCAAGTAACTAGAAATGCCAAACTACAAATCAGAAAAGGTAGATCTCACTTCAAGATCTGTGCAAGACAAACTGGTAAGTGAGGTAGTGGTAGCTGCCTGTTTTCAACATTCCCATCTTAGCCTCTTTTTCAAAGATAAAATAAAATAACCTGGTTGCTGTACCATGAAGCCAGTTGTTTTATCCCTAATCAACTGTACTGTGTACTTTTAATTCTGCTGGTTTTATTTATTATAAAAAGTATAGTTAGTCACAAAGAACCAGCTGCACTGAAAAAAGTGACAGAGATTTGAAACATAATTGTGTTTTGAGCGTTATAGTGACCGATCACACATTAGAAACAGGTTTTTGTGTTGAATGGGAGCTTGTTGATAAACACTGATTGTACTCCCTCATCTGAAAATGTTTACTTACCCTTTGAAGGGCTCAGCTTTGACATCGTTCTCGCATGCAGAAGCTTGGGTGCAGCAGGCACGTTTGACTACATTGTCTCTAGTAATAGTCCTGATGAGGAAAGCAATAAATTAGTGCAGAACTATCAAAGACGGGGAATTTTTATTTATTTTCCTCTTCTTCAGAAAATGACTCTGGGATCTCACCGTTTGAAGCTTTCCTGTGCAGTGGACCCGCTAAATGCGAGCGTCTAAATGACTGCATACTAAAATCTTTGCTACAGCTGTTTCAACCTAAATATTAATTTTGAAGTTCTCAGTCTGAATTTGAATACCCTTTCCAGCTAGTTCAAGATGCTTGGCTTTCGGTCCAGTCTCTTCCAGAAGAAAGGCAGTCTTAAGGTTGTGGGACACTGCGTACACATGAGCAAAGTAGTTCTGTGTTGCCTGAAAGTAGAGTCTGATTTCACTCTGTTTCAGGACATCTAAAATAGGGGCATCTAAAATTGATAACCATCTCAACCCATGGTGTAATTGACACCTTAAAAGATCTAATTTTTCAGATATTGTAAATATCTTCAGCTTTCACAGAAAACCAGATACAGTTTTTTAAATATGTAATGTGTACTGTTGCAGTGCAGATCTGTGTTCATACCTGCAAGTGGTTCTTTATGTGTGTGCTTTCACCTTTTTTTGCATGCACAAAAAAGAAACTCTGCAAGAAGCTTGTATGACTTTCATACATGTACTTTAAAAGGTATGGTGGCAAAACAGCCTGTAAGTATGCCCTCAAAACAGTAGACATAAAAAGAAACCATGCTACAAAATAATCTTCATAACTGTATTTAAAACTGTAAGGCATTCTCACATATGTATAAAATACATAGAAGTCTTTATTTGAGATTATTGATCTCTCTTCTTTTTAAAAAATCTACTTTATTTTTTTGTCTCAGTCACTAAAATGTCACCAGTATGTTACAGGTCAGTATCTCATCACATAGTGAGCATATCTACTGACTCCTGTGCGACATCAAAGACATCTGCCTTATTGTCAACATTTACGTCTCCCAAATGATTGTGAGTTTTGAAAACCACACATCTTGAAAACTGGAGCGAAAAATGCCCCAAACTTCCTTGAATGTTAATGTATCCCACCTAAGAAATTCACCTAAAGCCACCATGGGTGATGTACTCTCTGTATGCACATTTTGTGCCATTAAGGTCTGATCACAGGCCAGTGAAAATAGTGGCTCTTTCTTTGGATTAGGATCTGGCCCTTAACAGTACCTTCCATTTTCAGCAAGAAAGTGCTCGATGGTCTGAAAATTGTGGAATTTTGCCAATTGCAGATTAATGAATGTTGCAACTATACCCTGTAATTAGGAAGCAGAAGATTGCAATTCCATTTTCTAAAAATTCTGCCAAGGTTATTTTTCTATTATTATAACAGAAGGAAGGGATGGGTTGGCAAGCTCTCTTGAAAATGTATTTACACTCTGTTTTTGGATGATGTAAATTTGTAATAGGTTTTATGCAGTAGAAAAATAACAAACAAAAGATGCCAGCATAGAGTGGAACTAAATAACTTTTCATGTTATCAGACAGGAAAAAGCATAACCTATCTAAAAGCATAACCTATCTTGGATTGGCATTTAATATCCCTGCATATCCCTGCGTTGATTATAACTTCTATACAGTAAGGCTTCTAGTGCAACTTCCTCAAAACCAAAATCCTTGTTAGGAATAAAAGCGTATCCTGAACTTAGTGTTATCTCAACATACACATCTACTGGAATTGAAAATTATATACATCACTTGGTTTTCCAATTATGAGAAACTTTCTACTTGCACATTCATGTAAAAGGCAGTTTTCTGACTTCTGATCTGATTGGTTGCTTTAACTTTTGCAGTGTTATCATGTTGCTTCTATTGCCTTGTCAGAAAGCCCTGTGTTCTGCATGTGACAAAGACTGTGTATATTAATAGCTTAATTATACCTCTTCCAACCCTAATTATTTTAATTACTGCAATCATGGTAGTATAGCACCTGCAATTCAGAGCAATCAACTGTTCTTGGATTACAAAAATTAAGTGTTCATATGAAATATTGAGTAATGTGAACCTGTCAGTAAGTCAGCTATAAGATGACCCACTCTGTTGCAGCCCTTTCTACAGTTCTTGAGAGAAAGAAATGGTTCAGAAAGAATCAGCATTGAGTGGCACTATATGATGTTAAGTAAAGAATCTAATCGTGTACATGTGTACGTTAAAGAGTATGCTCTGTGTAGCTCTAGCTTTGCCAGAAGGATTGAAAATAAAATGAGTGGAAGGAATTCATTTATATGTTGAGTGGCAGTATGAGCACTTCAAAGTTTAACAATCTTCCTACACATAATAAATCCGAGAATGAAATGTAAAGGTGTTTTTCATGGGAGAAACGCCAAAATGACTAGATTAACAGTATCTGTAAAAGAGCTGGGCATCTTCTACCTCAGAGACATTTTGGAATATGTGTTTGTCAGCTCACCAGTGAACTTGGTACTGAGAGAGCCAGCTGTTTATATGAAACTCTATCAATTTCCATGATATTTGATCTGCCAGAAGAATTCTGAAAAAGACCAAGTGAGCCTAAGAATGATCTATAGCTCCTTGACTTATTTAAAAGAACTTAATTTTCTTCTAAGTCACTAAGTAATTGCTGAAGAATTTAAACAAAGTTTAAAATGGATACCTTGCTTTATCTGGGGATTTATGCCACATGGGTGGCATAAGACACAATTTCCTAGAATAATTGAGATTAATATTTATTAGAATTACCTACCTCCATAAAAGTTAAAAGAGGTGCCTATTACGAAATCAGAATACTGAACTATCAAGGCAAACTGAGCCCCAGAGTTTATAATGGTTAAGTTCTAAAGGCAAGTGTCCAAACATATTACTGAGGAATTTCTCTGCTTAAATGCTTGATATCTTCCTTCATGACAGAGAACTGGAACAGCAAAGCAGCTGTCAGTCTGAAATGCAATCAGCTTCCTACAACATATGCTTCATGACATGTAGAGAGTGGTACAGAAGATAAACATCATGGAGATTTTCCTGACTGAGGGAACATGCAGTCAGAAAAACATTCTGGTTAAGTAAACTTATTTAAACAGTTAGTGAAGCTAAAGTTTCTCACAAAACTCCAGTTCAAGCTCCTTACTCAAAATAATTTGAATGCCTTTTGGGGCTGCTACTAAACAAAGTAAAAATAATGTTCAATAACAGAAATAGATTTTGTTTTGACAATTTTTAAACAAAATGTTTCAAGTTTTCATTTTGGTATGACATTTGAAAATAACATTCAACTAAATTCAGTGTTTAAGGAGTCAGACAATTTGGAAAAAATATTTTATTTTGACAGAATGAAATATTTTGTCAACTTTCAGTGTGTTTTTTTCACTATTGCATTTGGGTAGGAAACAAAACTAGCAGTTTTATTCAGGTGTATTCAAAACAGATTCTTTTATCTGAGTGTGTTCCTCACCACACCACACACACTGCCCCAAATGAGAAAGAGGCCCAGTTTACAAACGTTTGTACAGAGCACTGCTCAGTGCTACACAGAATTGCCAGAGCTTAGCCTAAAATTTCCCACTGTTTTTAATGATCCCACGCCCTAATTATAAACTAAGCCTGTAAGACTATGATAATAAGTAAATTTAGAGTAAAGCTGTTTTACTATAAAAAAGGTTCATTTTTGTTTCAGTGCAGTCATGGTAACAATCTTAATTGGTTAATAAAATTGACACAAATAAAAGGCAATTCTTTTTTCCAACCAGACGATGAATATTCATCTCGGAGAGATGTGCCATGGTAAAAGAATCTAATTCTTCCAAAGAGAACTTCTGATTTTCTTTTATGTAGATTTGTTGCTGTTGCCAAGTGAGCGTTATGAAACTGTAAAAGTATATAGTCAGGAAATTTATATTTCTGCTAAAAGTTTTAAGCTGCCTGTCATAATATTACATTTTTTTTATATTATCTTCTTTAGCAGAGAGTAAAATAATGTTGATCAATATCTTTTGTGACATTTATTTCTGCACATTGCCAAAAGAGATTATCATGAGCATCAGAGAATAAAATGACAAAGTAGTAGTTTTTCTTATCTGTTAATTCTGCAGACCAAAGCCTCGCATGGTATGAACATCATTCCTTCCAGAAGTATAGCAACTTATATATTTGTAGTCTAGCATCCAAACTTTGCTTTCAGAAATTTTCTGCTCTCTCTTTCAGTCAGACACAGGTTGCATCTGACTGATTGCCTTTCAATGTTTCTTAAAAGACCTGATGATACGGGCTCAGCAGGCCGAGGTCAAATGTTGGTAGCCAGGAGCCAGGTAAGATCTCTTGAAATAGCTTCTCCTTCCATTTACTGCATAATGAAAAAAAATCCCCTAGGCTTTCTGCATCCCACTCCCAGATTTAAAATGGAAATAATGAAGTTTATGCATTGAAAAATGCTCCAAAATACTATGATTTAAGTATCCTGTTCCGAATCCTGAGGTCCTGTTGATTTCAGTACAAGTTGATTAGTCCCTATCATACACAGAAATAAGCATGCTATCAAAATGCCATAAAATGGTGACACTTTAAGGGGTAAATTTTGACAGAATTGTAATGACAATGGTTATCTAAGAAAAAACCTTGAAAATGCCTGCAGCATAGAAAAGCAAACTCCGATATTAATTACTAAATGTAGCACTAGTAGAAACAGTTTCTGAGTAAGTATCTCTAACTTACTCGCTTACTTCATTGCCAGTAAAACTTTCTTTTAAATAGAAGTTTATAAAGCAAATTATCCAACTGTGAAATTGGAAGCACAACTGTTTCAGCCCATCTGAATTTTTTTTAAACGTTCCACCACAGTAATCTGCACTCGTCTTTATAGTGCCTGCAACTGAAAAGGATTATCTAGTCAGAATACATCATTATATAATAAATGTGCTTCATTTCTTCCACAGCCCTTAAAGCTGACAGCCAAAATGAATGTTTGTCTCAACATTGGCACCACTGGTACTTTTGCAGAGACTATTTCATGGTCCATTGGACCCTAAAGGACATTGTTTTTAAAGGCATATTATCAAAAGGAATGAAGCATACCATCAGAGTGCATATCAGCATGTATTAAACTTAAGGGCAGTAGTATTGCTTAATTGATATTGGAAGGCTCTCTAGTCAAAATGTGTTGAAACTAATCTTTATGCTTCTGAGCTTTTATAATTTTTTTTTATGTCTAACTAGTAAATACAGGTCGTGGAAGGTACTTGTAGATATCCGGTAACTTTGAAAGAAGAACAGAAAAGTGCTTTATAAACAAAGTAATTTATCATCCTTTCTGTATGTATATAAAAAACATGCTATCACAACTGCTGTTACACTAATGGGCTTCCCATACAGTGCCACATTAATTAGCTGTCAAAGTAGCACAGCTCTGAATCCCATTTTGCTGATTTATGAAAAAAAACACTACAATTCTTTAAAAATATGCAGATTCACTGTTAGGGATACTATCATGAAGTAATCAGCTTTCTTGGAAACAGCTATTGAACTGCACAATGTAAATGTCTAAATCTCAAAGGTTGGGGGCTCATCAGAATATCCATTGGTCAAATCATAGCTATGGTAAGATTGTGCGGGCCGTGCCTAATTTGATACAGATTGCAGCAGTGTTCATTGGGTTAGATGCTGCATGGTCCTGACAGCTTAACTGTCAGATAAATTGCTGCAGTTATAGCATATGAGCAAGCCCATAAGCTGATCATATTAATGTTACAAAAATATGACACCAAAAACTAATAACGTACTTTGAGGCATCTGGACAGAAGCAAAATCTAACCTTGTCTAGAAGATCTCCATTAGCAGTAATCATTCTGTAATATGATCAACATATTCTTGTCAGAGCAGATAGTACTGTGCAGTATTAGTAAAACTGATGAAACATGGCATGGTATTCTGAAATAAACCTTTAACTTTGAGAATCAGGTCCTGCTGATTACACTGGATTTGTTGGTTAAAACACATCCAAGCCATTTTCAAAATAGCTTCTTCTGGTGATTTATTCTTAGTAAGGGAGAAATATACAGTAGTAGAAAAGAAATCAAAATGAGAAGTTAGGCCATATAGAATTTGAACAGCTCAAGGAAGTGGAAAAAAAAAACATCTGAGAAGTTTTGAGCCCTTAGTACAACAATCTTTCATTTCCTCCCAGAATAATGTAGGTTTATACATCCTTTGCTTGTGATACCTTGTGATCCAATCACATAATCAACCAAAGTTCCTTCAAGGATGCACATTCTTATAGCTGAAGAATAAATACATCAAGAGCATGTCAGGTTGTCTACTTCTTTGTTAAAAAAGGCCTCACTCTTTGGGGTAAGCCTTTGCAAGTGATGGATGATTTGCTGAAAGTTTATGCTGTGAAATATACAGTCCATGATGCTCAGATGTTCCTGCAACCATAGAAGTTAATGAACTTAAAAGGGAGAATAAAGCTTGACACCAAACACCATGCATTTTTTGCTCAATATTGTTGCTGTGGGCCCAGGAAAGTTCCATGCATGATGATCTAGAGCCATGCAAAAGAGCTAAAGAGCTGGAATTTAGTATTAAAAGAGCACATGAATGGTTCTCTCTTTTTTTCTTTCTTTCTTTCTTTTTTTTTTTTTTTTTTTTTAATATTTCTGTTTAACTAATTCTTCTGTGAGATGTCCAAAGCACTGCAGAATCCAGCTACTCTGCCAGGGATGTGCATTCACCTATCCAAGGATCACACAGACCCTAGTTTAAATTATAATTGGAAAATATTTCTCCAGCAAGTGAAGTGATTCCCCTTTTGGGGTTGTAAAAGGATCCAGGTAGATCTGAAGAGCTTTAGTCTGCAGCATCCCGGTTCCTTAAGGCTGAGAGGATTGTTGACAGGCTGTAATTACAGCCTGCAAGTGTTTACTTTGGCTGGAAAATTACTAAGTACCTTCAACAGCTGGCAGCAGCTAAGTTTCTCCAGAGAAGGATAATGAGCAAAAAAGGTGCAACAGATAAGGATGGTGGTTCCTGCTTCCTTGCCTGGAGGAACTGAGCTGTGGCTGGTTGTGGACCCTCTACAAATAGAGATGAGCTAAAACAGGAAAGGAAAGCAAGGCATGATGGGAGAGACTTTGGAGGGACACAGGATTTTTTTCTTGGAAAATGAGGAGTTGCAACCTGTTGGGTTGCGTTTCAGAGATGGAGCCAGATGGACCCCTCAGTGCTGCTGTAACTGGATGAGTGAAAATGCTGTCCCCCGCATGACAAAGGGATTGAGTCAGTGCAGAACTTTGTTATCTCAGAAGTGTAAACATTGCTGTTAAGTGCTACCAGAGAAGAAATACATAATTTGCAGACTTTAAGTAGGTTGTGAAAGTTTGAAGACAAGGTGGAAACAGCAAGATGTTCCTCCTTCTATGTAACATGAATTAATTAAGACCAATTTAGAGATAGTTTTATTTAGGAGCTTGACAGTAATTGCAGGGGGCGGGAGAGGGCAAGGGAGGTCGACAGAAGAGTAAGGAGGGAGCAAAGCAGTACACCCAATGACAAAGGATTTAAGAAAGTCCAAAAAATATAGTTCTGAATAAAATACCCACCCATAATGAAGAGTCTGGTTCCAAACTACAAGGGAGATAATTCAGTTATTTTCTGTGATGTAAAGACAAAGGCAACAACCATCAGATAGACAAATAATGTGTTTTCAGCATGCTTTTTAGTATTTTCTTTCACTCAGCCATTTTGAACTGAACATCAAACACTTTTTTGTTCCACTGATGAAAGGACAGTTATTACACTGGGATAAAGTATTTCCCAATATTTATCCTTGTAAAGTGAAAAATGGGGCTAAATTTTGGAACGTCTCAGAAAATTAAGTTTAGTTTCTATGGGCACGACCTTGTCTAACAGGATGGGCATCTGTATCGTGATGTTATAGTGTCCTCATGAGAGAGATGCCTTGTTTTTACAGCAGGAGAGCTACTTTCAAGGTGAAGGATGTTCAATGTTAAATCATAAATTCAACAAGCCTACTCTGTCACAAGAAACAAATTCAATTTTGCAGTAAAAATTGTACACTGAGTATCTGTGCTTCCAAAATGAAGATGGGCTGGTGATGAATGAGATCAGGGCAATAGATGTCAGACCGTCTAAATTATATGGGCTAGACTGAAAGTAGTACTAGACACGCGCAATGAAGTAAAAGGAAATGAGAGTGCACTCATTTATATGAATATTTATATGCTAAGTATCTTTTAATTTGTGTGCGTGAAATAGATGGAAATACCTTCACTTTTTCCCATCTAGTGCCCCAACACCAGCTCACAGGAGGTTGTGAGGTTTGCTGACCAATGTCAGAAAGTCCACCTGGCCCTTTTCTCCCCCTTTACAAGAAGCAAGAAGGCAGCTGCTACTCAGGCTGCCTCTGTGTCAGCCTGCCTCCCGTACTGATGCACTTACAGGCAAGTCCTTGCTCAGGCTGCATCTGGAACCAGTTTTAACTTCCAAGTAGAATGAATTACTTTTTTAACATTTTTCCTGATGATTTAGCCCTTAAAATTTAACCTCATAGGGTACATCATTTAAACATGATTTCAAAGCGGACATAATACTGCAGTAATATCTTATTAGAATCAATAGCTCACTCTGTAAAGAAATCTTAACTCCACCAACAGTCAAACTGAATGAATACAAAGGAACAAAGCTGCTCAAACACTGAAAACCAATTATTTCACTTTCTTTTCTGTCTGTACCATGCAATAATTTCCCCTTATTAAGGCAGTATATTTCAGAGAAATTACAATTTATACACAATGAACAATAGCTTAAAATATCATTGTTTCTTGGATATTTTCAGTGAGAGAACTAATGGGCAGATCTTTCACTGGAAGATGTAGAAGCAGAAATTAAACTGAAAAAGTGCTATGTACCATTTGTAGTAGGAAAATAATGATACCAGGTTCAACAGATATGCATTATAAATACACAGGACCAGATTTATGTATTTCTTTTGAAAATTTTAGCGTTGAGATAAATTTGGTAAAATGTGTTCTCAGACTTACTACGTTGCACTGTATCCTGAACTTTTGGTAATGATTAAACTTCATGTGGTCTTCTGATTTACAGCTATCCAGAGATGCATGGGGTTGCCAAAGATCTTAGGCATGCACTAATCAGCACAGATGATGGGTGATTTCGGAGATAAAACTCTCTCGGGAGTGACGATGTCAGTCTGCTGCTGTTGTGAATCATCTTTAAAACCTTCTCCATTATGTGTGAAGGACATCCCCTCAGTTAAGGGGTTTGGTGGTTTGCTTAAGTCAACATCGCTATGGTCAGCAGGTTTGCAATGAAGAACAACTGTGCTGGATTTCAAGATACTGCCATTACAGGTAACTCTGACTCTAACCCCTACATATAAATCTCCTTTCTCTAAAATTTGTAAAAACCTGCTTATGTACGTTTTCTATAAAGGGTTTTCTACAGGTTTTGGAAGTTGAGGAAAATACCACTATCCCTTTCTTCCCAATAACTTGTGTTTCAGATAGGATGGATTATAAATCCTTTCAATCCTGCTGGATAAGAAATATTAAAAAGTTATTTGACCTCCTGGCAAAAAAGAGTTGCCCAGTGCCCATTAGCAATGGTGTGTGGCCAGGCTATTGAGGTTTCAGCTAGTGAAAATTGCTATGACCTCCAGGTAGGAGACACTACGATTGTGATGCACTCTAATATAAAAATCAAGACAATAGGAAAGGCACACAGTGGTGATAAAATATGACAAGGAGCTTCCAATTCATGTGTTGTACCACTTAAAACTCCTGATAACCATAAGTTGCCTTGACCTTGTGAGCTGCAGTCCAATAATTCTGATTGTGTAAGTGTATGATACAGAGCACATACAGCTAAGTCAGGCTGTATTGAGTGGTCAGGCCTTGGACCAGGCTGCCCAGGGAAGTGGTGGAGTCACCATCCCTGGAGGTTTTTAAAAGACGTGTAGATGAGGCGCTTAGGGACATGGTTTAGTGGGCATGGTGGTGTTGGGTTGACGATTGGACTCGATGATCTTAGAGGTCTTTTCCAACCTTAGTGATTCTATGATTTTATGATTCTATTCTAAGACACTAACGAGTAGCCCAGACGTGTACAAGAAAAAACGAAAAAAAAAAAGCTTTTATATATTTTAATTAGGCAGAGTGAAATCTGGCTAAGAAGAGTTTAGTAACCTGAACTCCCATTGCAGAGAATTACTTACAGGTTTTATTACTGTCATTGTGGGTATGGAGAATGTTCTAAACAAACTGATAATAAAAAGGGGACAAAATATGAGCATGCTTCCCATGCGTCATTCATATCTATTCAACCAGCAGAAAAGCTCTTAGAAATGGAATATTCTCAAGGGTCAATTTTTCTGACCACAAAGATCTTCCAGCAGCAGCACACCTGTGTTTTGGTGAAAAGTGAAAGACCAACAGGGAGAGAGCAGATCATAATGATTCTTGATTATTAAGAATATATGAAATATGTCGTGTGTCTGTGTGTGTAGTAGACTTATCTCCTATTCTTAGAAAAAAAAAGTTACAATGTTGAAATCTCCTTGTTGCTGGGGAATGCTTTCCTGGTATTGTAGGAAGAGTCAGAGGTTAAAAATCTCAATCTTGATCTGAACTGCCCTAAAGTTTCAGAAAAATCTCATAGCTCCACTATATAAGAAAATTTAAAATCTTTCAACTTTATTACTTCATTTATGTCAGAATTCTTACAGTATATGCTCTGTGTGTGGCAATTTTGGATCCTGTTTAAATAAAATATAATGAAACTATTTATAAGAAAGGGAAAAGACATTACTGAAATTACTCTTTTGTATTTTGCTTTGTAAATGAACAGAAATAAATAAGTAAAAATAGTGTGTTTTGTTGCAAGGGGAAGAAAGATGAATATAATTTCCTCAGGAAGAAAATGTTGTTTACACTACCCGATGTTGAAATGATGCACGTTAAAATACTTTTATACTAATTCAACTTCTTAGCAGGAATTCAGCTCTGTGAATAGTTAAACTGAACCTTCCTCAGTGGGCCAGATGGGTTAACATAACAAAACAGCACAAAGTATTGCAAAGTTACTACTTATAATTCAGCACCCAAAATGCTGGAAATAACTGAATTCTTGAGAAAAAATTACTTTTTAATTATTGTAATGAAGTCTTGTGATCCAAAGGTTATTTGTAATTGCTCTTGGTAAGTTTACTTTATATTAATCTTTTTCCCTATTTTTTATTTTTAAATTTCTTCAGAAATGGAGAATAAGACTTGTTCCAGTGAAGTGAAGTGAATCTAAGCTAACACAAAAGCTAATGAAATTAAGAGGGTTTTTTATATCTTCTAAAAAGAGTGATTTAGAAATCCTTTCCACATTTTCATAGGATCATTGGATGTTCCAAAAATGCAAGAAGTTTAACAAACTGACTCCAAAGATGTAGTTATTACGTACTGTACACCTACGTGGGACTTACTACACTAAACAATTTGGCAGTTACTTATTTCTAAAAATTGAAGTGATGTGGGAAACTTTCATGCTTGTTTTTTTTCAACTGCTTTGCTGGACTGTGGTCTTACACTGAGGTCTATCAAGCTTCATCTGACTTGTTTCAGTAGTCACCGTTATGGCAATGGCCAAGGGACCATTTCTGAAAACTATACCTAAACTCATACTATGTTTGAAGGTAATAGAATAAGAATTTGTATATATCCCTCTCAGTAAATACATATTTTCCCCCTCTCTTGTAAAAAACACTGTGTAGTATGCATGTCTCTGAAGCCCCTGGAAAGATTGACTCCAAAAGGAATTGGAACCAACTCCATAGTATGTTCCTAAATGTCTTATGTTGAACTATATGGCATGATTTTTTCCTGTGGAAACTCAGATCGGGGGGTGGGAGGTACAGGGGCATTACTAACGAGAAACAGATTGACTTTTAAGAACAGAAATGCCTCCAGAGCTGACTGGTACAGCAGGAGTGTGGAGGGACGGGTCCAGGAAGTCTGTAAATCCCCCTCTCTGCCCTGTTCATGCTGCTTCAGTTCAGAGCTGGGGCCGGGCAGGTGCCCGCTGCAGTCCTCACTCGTACCCTGCACGCGTGGCCAGCGGGCAGCGGGCTCAGCAGCAACTGCGGAAGGTTGGACTGTGCCGCTCTGCGGAGGGAGGTGGGTCCTGAGACCGCAGGCAGGGAAATGTGGGGAGTGCCAAGGCTGGAGGCAGAAATGGGCCATGGCCCATGCCGAGAGCAGCTGTGGGGTCATGGCAAGTCGTGGTGGGCAGCAGGAGCCAGCGTGCGACTGGGAAAGAGCATCCTAATGGGGCTACTGCAGAGCAACACAGAGGTTTAGGAGAAATGGCCACGGGCTGGCCCTGTCTGTCCGTGCAAGCTTTTAGAACTGTATAATATTCATTTAAGAATGTTTATTCCTGTCTATCAAAAGAAATAGCGTTTAAGTCAGATTCAAGGGATGCCTGGTGCCAGAATTTTGTTCAGGACTTGTTTTTTCCCTTTCCTTGAATATTAGAGTCTAACACAGTTAGAAAAAAGTAAGAAGCTTGATTGTAATGAAAATAATTTTAATGACTATATCAAGTGAGTGCAATTAAAATCTAGGTACCTAAATAATATGCCATCCTAATTAGAAGTAAAGTGGTTTTTTCCAGAGTACGCTTACTAAGGGGTTTTTTTGTGTTTTTTTCTTTTTTGTTTTTTAAGATTAATTGAAAATATAGGCTACTCCACACTGAGAAAAGAACACAAAAGTAATTTATTTTACTTTACTTAAGCTGCAGCAGTTACCCAATGTTCTTGGTTATCTTTCATCCTGCAAAATGATTTTTTTGAATAAGTTTGTCTGCACTGTCTTCATTACTGCTCCAGCTGTTTTGGTTTGTTAATATTCATTAAGTAAGTCACCATTTCTTGATTGATAAGTGATTGAACTAATTCAGTATATTTTATTTAGTCAGAGTTCCATTTTTAGGTCCCGTCCTCCGTTAAAGTGTGCAGGAGTCTGTATGTGAGGATAGAGAGAGCAAGGGAAAAGGAAGAAGAGATATCACTCCTTGCAGAGCCTTGTTAAGGTAGGGGGGCATTTGTTTGAACAGACCTTGTGGCAAGATTAAGTGTTAGCTATTGTAGGATTTATATCAGTGCACTGGAGATCATCACCATCGCAGGAATATGCTCTAGGCTCAATTACCTTATTGCAGGACACAGACCATTAGGATCACATTGCTTATGTATCCCCAATCTGAGAAATTTAGTAAGAGCATGAAGTGTACAAGTGATTAAGGTTTCTGCCAGTGTACCAAGATCTGCTTTCTAAAAGCATTACACGAATGTGCTAGTAGATTTAACTATCTAAATGTTGTTTTTCTGCCAAAAATCAAAATCTCAGAAGACTATAAAACAAATTAGTGGCTTGCTGGCATATTTTTTCCTCCATTTTGTAAAAAATTATTGACTGGGTAGTGTCCAGATGACACATCATAGGAGAAGGAAGACACACTTTGTATTCAGAAGTCCACGGAATTATAGATATGAGAAATGGAATGGTGTATCAACTTGTTAATGTACCTGTAAGTATCGAATTGCTGTCGTGCATACAAGTTTTATACTTTTTTACATTAGTAAGTGAATCATCATACTCTGCTCTCTAGTTTTGATTTTCTGCTGAAAAGGTTCTACATAAATACTAGTTTGGATTGCTGTAACAAGAGAGATTTTTTAGGGACTAGTAAATCAATTCTGCTTGCATTGACTGAGCCAAGAAAATTATAGCTTGAAAGGCTCCCAGAGCCTCACATATGATGTATTACAGCTTTTGGTATATTACAAATGAGGTAGACAAGTTTATCAGAGAGAACAAGAGATGATTGAGACAGTTCAGGTTCAGAGACTGGTAAGAGGCATCAACAGAGAAAGACGACTTCTTTGCTTATTTGCTGGTGCATCCCATGACCAGTCCAACATGAACTGGGTATGCAAAAGGAAGACCTTCCAACTTTGAGTGGGAAACAGAGATGCCTACATGTTGAATAGTGCAAAGCCTGCTAATTTGCAGAAGGAAGAGTTGACCTACATTGACTTTCTATATATACTTTTATTTCAATTCATGAAATTGTGAAGCAAAAGGAAAAGGAAGAGATAGACTGAAATTAAACTAAAGAATGAGGATCCTGAATACTCGGTGCTATGGGAGTGTGTCCACAGTAAATAAATGTCTGCTCTCTCTGGGGTACCCTCAAAATGAAGTTTTGCCCTTCCATTAATGCAAAAAAAAAAAAAAAAATTGCACCCATTGCTCTGAAACTCATCCACTTTTCTGAAGCTCATCCATGGATTATATCCTTGAATACTCTAACCAATTAGCAAGTGCAAAAGGACTTAAAAGATTGTCTTAATAGGGATAGTCTTACATTAAAGACCTTGCTGATATTGAATGAAAGCTGGTGGCCTTTTCTAGTCATACTGAATGACACCAAGTACTTGAGGACAGCACTCCTGTGAGGAACAGGGAGATTCTGACTCCATGTGAATAAGCTATATTCATGCTGTAGTATTCCCTAGCAATGTTGTGCTAAGCAGCTTAGCTGGAAAACACTTCACATAAATAGCAATTTGTCATTAAAACTGAAGTAGAGAAAGCTAAGGTTAAATAAAAACCATTTAAGCTCTTATCAGGATAGCCAAACATATTTTTCATGTTGTAAAAGCATGTTTAGACATTGAGTAACTGATGTATTTAGTTCTCATAGCGTACTGTAAATGCAGATAAAGTTGATAAGCAAAGACACATCTGCTGAATAGGAACATGGTTTATCATTTTTCTCCTGAGGTAATGACTACCTATTCACCCTGCCCTGCCTCGCCAACATGTATAAGACTTCTCCTGCATTCCTACGCAAAGTGACAGTGCAAGTTGTTCTACTTATTATTCTTGTATTGCCAACACCGTGCCTGTCTTTTTTAATGATGTATGGCCTTACCTTAGTGGTGGTTAATCTAATGATGGACTAACTCCCTGGAGGTTACAGGCACCACTTTCTGTGTTTCTAGCTAGCAGCCAGCATCACATGGTGATGAATGTTCTGGGCTTCCCTCACCCCCCCTCACCCATGCTGACTATGTGCACATTTATTGCAGTGTGAAATTATAGCTATAGCTTCAAAAAGAGCAATTTCCTGGCAAGGCATCTTTGGTGTCTTGTGTGCTTCATTCACCAATGAGACGATATTGAAAAGAAAATTAATTAATTCAGGAGAGCAACAAAATGCAGGGGTGCTCCAGGATGAAAGCACTGGAGTTCCTCAAGTAAAAACAAGTTCTATCACTTAAATATCACTGCAGATTCAGTTAAAAGCTCAGATCATCTTATTATGTTTCAGCTAGTAACCTTCAGCACGCTGAAGCATCATTTGACTGAAACCTGGCCAGGCAGTTTCAAAAGAAACTCCATATAATTGGGAGAAAAGTTTTTTTCTAAAATACTGATTAATGCATGTCCTAAAAGCTAACTAGAAGATAAACTGTATGCTAAAGGAGAAATAGTAAATTTTGCATAGATTTCTCCGGAAAATTACTAACTACTTCAGTAATATAAAGCACATAACTATGTTCAGTCTGGAAAATTAATTGGTAACTAAATAATGATTATGACTACAAGCGATTCAAAATCACTTACAAACCTGAAATCTATTGTTTATGCAAAGTAAAAACAACAGTGATATTAAAGCATAATTTTGTAACACACATGTTTATATTGCTATCATGAAAGATAGTTGGATTTCAAGTTAGTGGTCATGGGACATACCAGAAAACAGTCCTCAGCATTCACCGTTATTTTTAATAAAAAGCTACTACTCTGCACTGATCTCCTGCTGGCCTGCTCACTTTCCCTGGCCAGTGTGTCACCTGTTATATTATAGTCTTACTGATTTCATCCAAGCACCATTTTGACGTACTTCTGTTTTCCTTTTTGGCTGAATATTTTCCATTTTATGGCCAGTCTATGTCCTGATGATGCTTGAGTTTTCATTGTAAACACTTGCTATTGGGAATGCAAAATAATGCTGTCATTGTGCACTTGCCAGCTTAGAAGTCAGGGCTCCACTACTGCAGGTATTAAATAAAAGTATCTTGAACCTCCTCTCAACCTGACAGGATCTAAAATCAGCAATTTCCTGGCAATGTCTTTGGTGTCTTAAGTTTTTCCATAGAGTTCCCAACTCCCATTTGCAGTTCATTTCTTATCACTTGTTCTCTGTAAGGGAAATCTCTGTCCATAAATATTCCAGGAAAAACAAAAAAACCCAAACACAACGAAACAGTAACCTGCTAGATATACTTAAAAGGGCATGCTGCCACAAAAGATGAAAAAAGACAGCAAAGGTTCCTCCAGGAGAGATTTGCTGCAAATGAGGTGATGCTGTTTGCAGTTGTCTCTGACTGAACCCAGAGAAAGTGTTTAAAGACATTTGGTATGATTGTTTCTTAATGATAATGGTATGGACCACTTCAGTCTCTGAAATGCAAGAAAGCTGACTGCATTAGTTCCCCAAGGAAAGCCAGCAGATAAATTACATTAATGAATGTATTTTAGGAGCTTTCTTTTCCAAAACTTTGTTACAACCATAATTTATTAACATTGATATTGATGCTTCAGCTTGTGGCTGTTATCCTAAAACAACTGTTTTGCTAGTATAATTCTATCAAGCAGAAGCAGATAGTAAGAATGACCAAAAGAGAACAAAAATAACTGATAGTGTTTGGGTATTTGCTTAACACAATTTATTTCCACAGAGTGTGCAAGTCTCACAATTGAACTATAACTGCAAAAAAAAAAAAAAAAAAAAAAGAGAAATTTTACCCTTGTAATACTGCTTTTGCAAATTTCATTTCATAAATTATATTGAAATCTCAGTCACGTCCTAACTTATGCCAGAAAGCAGTTTACCAGGTTTTGTTTGTGGCTCTGTCTGTGAGTTCTTTAGGGTGGGGTTTTTTTTGGCAGAACTGATGAAGAGAAGATTTGAGATGAAACAAGATTTGAGATGAAACAAAAGAATACAGTGACTTCCATCCTGGTTCAATCCTCCTTCAGGGCTGTCTGGCTTAAGCAAATAAGTTGTGTCATCCTCTCATTAACTCACAATTTGTGACCCTTCCTGGGTTTGTTACAGTAGTATGTGTAGCTAACAAATACGTATTTTGTTGCTATATGTATGGCAGATTTGTAATATTGCCTCCTACTAATAATTATATTTGGAAGCAGCTAATCATAAAAGTAAGAAGTTATCCCAAACTAAGCACGTGTTCATTCTGCCTGCAAAGTGAAGCTGAACAGAGTTCAGACTTAGTTGAAATGGATTTTTGTGTTATTTTGGCATTTCTTTATTTTGTATTTATTTTCTTTACTCAATTTTTTGTTGTTGTTGTTTGGATTGGTTTTAGATAGAAATTGAGTTGCTTAGATAACCCCTTTCCCTAGTTTTTTGGTAGAATTAGTCACAGAAGTCTATTGAAAACTCATAACATTTGATCAACCCAAAACTGCATTTTCCAGAAGTTAAACTATTTGACTAAAGACATTTGCTCTATATTAGTTACATTATCCTTTGGGCAGAATTTTCTGGTTTTGAATATGAGTTTAATGCTTTCCTTTATTCCATTTCTGTTATAAACTTTCTGTTCTGTAGTAATTCAAGAGGTGTTTAAATTCTATTTCAGATATTCTGAACAATATTGAATGTACAAGTATTTTGAAACAGAAATTTTAAAATTCTTGCATTTTAAATAGTTTATTTTTATATAATCTAAGTAGTCTTATTGAAGTCATCCATTGATCCAACTGCCTCACCCAGAGCTTTCTGGTGAAAATTCCCTTGCAGTTTGTAATGTGTATGGACTTTGCAGAAATTTATTAATATATATTTTAAATAAGGATTACATTTGAGAATTTCCCAGTGAGTTCATGCACAATTTATAAATAGGGAAAATTAGGTAGAAATAATGAAATTATTCATGATGAGGTGTTTGCTCAGTTTTAGCTACCAGTTCTTTCCTCTGACATTTTTTAAGTCTGGCCTATTTTAGTACCTCAGTTCTTTTTCATTGAATTTCTTGACTGTTTTCATGCTGTACTCTTTCC
>NW_009208666.1:90376-97181 GCF_000690835.1 Fulmarus glacialis
AACTCGAAACCTGAAACTTTTAATATGAAACTTTAAGCTGTAAATTTTTGGGGTTTTTTTTAGGACAGAGCAGGATTGGATTTAGATTAAGATTCATGGAATAAGTTCTCCTATTTTAATTGGATCTTATGCTAAGGGTTTTTTGTTTGCATAGATTAAATAAGGACTGCAACAATGCAGTTTAAATCCTCCAGAAATCTTTTGGAGACAGCAGTGTACTGTGCAGTTTATTTCTAATTTAATGGCTTAGAAAACCACTTCAATTCTCATTCTCTAATGGCCTGATGGAGGAGCTTAGGAAGAGACAAGACAGTCAGAGTGAAGAACATGTACAAAGCTAAGCAAACAGGGAGTGAGCAATTTCAGTTCACAGTGTTACAGTGCTGATGTTTCCTATATTCCCATGACAAGCTCAGGCAAGGAGGGTTGTAAAATCACATCCTTTTTAGGTTTACTATAGTTTATACTTCTCAGAGACCATTGGGATACTAGGTTCAGTCAGACAAGGCTGAAGAGAAGTCTCAAAATAAATCATTTATTCCTCAGCATGGTACAAAAAGAGTTCCTGTAAAAGCTGAGAAAGGAAAGGCCACTGTAATATAATGGGATACAATACAGAGGTCCCTGCATACCTCTAAGGTGCATCCAGGTTTGTAGAGAACGTTTTATCCCTTATCAGACAGCTACCGAACAAGCAGATCCTATTTTTTTTTCCCTTGTCTGTAATAATACCTTGGACCTCCAACACCAGGAAAGTCTTTTCTTCTTTCCTGAAGTAAACATCCAGAAATCAATACTGGGTTTTGCAGCTCTTCATAGGAGATATACTCTATCTCAATTCCCTTTAAAGAAACTAATGTCAATAGCATGACTACTTAAACAAAATCTTTTCTCCCTTGAACCTAAGTATTTGCTCTGTGTTGTGGACTACATGGAAGGAACCTCCTGGGCACACTTTAATTTGAATATCTTTAAAAGGAACAGATGCAATTTGACTACAATCAATCGATCCTCAAAACTGGGATATAAATATTGTAATACTTCTCAGTAATACTAGCAATATGACCTTTACAGATTAATGTATTCTTGTCTTTGCAAACAACCCTATTTATGGCTGACCCAATTACTTAAGAGCTCATTAATCTGAGATCTAAATTGTTAGATGGGGAAGTTTAGAGATGTCTTTAGAGTCAGCTACTTATCTCTATTATTTTGGACAAATATAATAAGACCTCCTGAGGATCGATATTCAGCTGATTTAGATTTACAATTAGAACAGGGCTTCTGTCAGTGCTGGAGAAGGTAAATGATGAACAAGGAATAGGAATGAAAAGCCCAAGAGCATTTTCAGTGCTTACTGCTGGAGTTGTCTCATTCTCTGAATTTCCCAGCCTGAAAACAGAGAGAAAGCTGCTGAAGTAACACTGCCATCTCTTCCCAGCGTTAAACCACCTTAAATCTAAAATTTAATAAATATTTCAGCTCAAAAAATGAGCCCTTACCACACCCAAAAAAAGACTTGAAGCAGTGCTGTGAAACATGTAAGCCCCCAAACTTTCCTTTATTGTCGCTCCTAAATCCACTCCAGAGAAATGGCCACCTCATCCTGGGCTGCTCTGCCCCGAGCCTTGCCCAAGGCCCAGCCTGGCCATATGTTGGCCCTGAAGCAGCAACACCAAACTCTTCCAAAAAGCAAGATAAGGTGCTGCAGCCATACAGTGTAGCTGAAAATCCCTCCCTCACCATTGCCAGGCAGTCCAGAAACATTGCTGTGTTTCTTGAACTACTCGCCACCGTCTGTAACCATAACCTTGGGCATCACCACGAATTTTTGTCATGGGAATAGCAATGTTGCCTGGGAAGAGACACTTCTCTCTGCTGCCATTTTGTCACAGCCATAAGCTCTCCTCTCTGGAAATGTGGATCGGCTTTTCGTGCATTATCAAGCCCTGCCCCGGCCCCAGGCTGACGGGAGGCAGCAGGCTCCTACTTCTGCAGTTGCAGAGAAGGTGAGTTTCATGCAGGTCGACCCTCAGCTTTCCCTGGCTAACAGTTCAAAGAATAAGCCTCACTGGATGTCTTCTCCTCCTGACTTACAGACCCAAGCCCTAACCCAAATACGAGAATTAGCTGAGTTTTTAAAGGGAAGGAGGAAACCTCCAATACCACACCAGTGCAGGCAAGGACAGAAACCTCAAATGTCCGCACACCAGAATCCATTCTCCCTTTCACCCTTTTAGTTTTGTGCTAAGGAAACCCTAGCCTTAACTCTCCCTATATATTTCTCCTGTAGTAGGAGATCACGGTGGCCCAGAACAGACCAAGGGATTGACTCCAGAGAGAAGCAGCCCTGAGGACTGCTTGCAAATGCTATCTAAGCACACTGATGTTAAGGAAGGTGTTAAATGGCTGATTATACTGAACATTTACTGAAAAATAATCACCTACTGTTAGTTGGCAGCATTTAAAGTAGGAAAATTCCTAAGATTATTATTTACTGTTTTCTGTATGGATCAGTTACATTTTAGATACATTATAGGGGAAAAAAAATTTGAAAAGTATTTTCTTTTGAAATAGCAAGGCATAAATTACTTTAATGACACTTCATATAATTGTGTTTATATTAATTCTTAATGGTCTTAAATTTCTAAACAGCCTTAACTAGCTAAAAATATGTATAGAGGAGACAACCTCAAAAAAGCTGTGATGTAGATCATCTCTATAATTTTTAGACTGAATACATCAAAAGCAATATGTATTTGTTGTATTTTATGTGTCTCTAAATTTATTCAGTATCAGTTTCTCACACAAAATCTAGAATAAACCTACTGGTTACTTTAGTATCATGACCATATTCACACTAAATGTAATGTCTCTGATGACAGTTGCAACTGGGTCAGAACCTATGAGTGCTGACCCCAAGGGATAATCCAGTCGAAGTGTACGCGCAAATGAACTAGAAGGCACTCTAAAAACATATGCACACACACCCCCCAAATCCTATCACAACAGGTTCTTGTAACGAATCAGTGCATGGAGGGCTTTGAAGTTTTTTGCTAAAGCAATAACTGGTTCTGTCAGACACCAGTAACTTCATTTGACAGCAAAATGTTCCTACTGTGTCTTGATTCAGGACAGCATTGCTCCAGTGGCTAGAAAACATGACAAAGAATTGCAACGAGTAGCAGTTCAAAATACTTTTAAAAACTCAGTGTGGAGGTGATTAAAATAGCAAGCTAAAAATATGAGAGAAATCAGTGTATACTTAACAACACCTTTTTAAAAGCCAGCCTTATATAGTGTTGGGCTGTCACAAGCTCCTTATAAGCAGTGACATTTTAAGAAAAGTTACTGTCCATTTCTCTTCCCATTTACCCTGCAGAATGCTTGCTTTTCCCCTTGCCCTTTTCAATCAGGCTGGCGTTAATAAAATAAGGGAAAACAGTGAAAAATGCACAGTAGAAAAAGGAGAGATGTTTGTAAAACTGCTAAAAAAACCTTAGTTCATGCATGAGGCGTATGTCCTGGTGGACAATTTCTGACGTTCATTGCTGAGGTGCTGTGCTATGCATGTGAATTTTTGACCTCAGTGTCAGGTGGAAGGTTGACACTAATTGTTTAAGTATGCATTAGAATCTGGATACAACTTCATTTAATCATATATCTCCAGGAATATTGACCATCCAACTTATAGATACTTGGTACCCTGGCAGTACAACAAGCGTCAGGGAAAAATATTATCCTCCTTATATTCCCCTAGACACTATGCTGGAGAGGGATAAAGACCCTCCCCTACAGTGATCATTGATCTCTGCTTTTCTTTCCTCAAGGCTTTCCAGTTCATCACCTGAAATGTGCTGCAGCAGGTTGTCCCAACCTAATGTCACTGGCAACCACAGCTGTTACAAATATACGGGTAGAATGAACTGCGCGTGCTAATGGTGGGAGGATAGCAAGCCCTAAAGCCCTATTTAGCCTGTCTCTCCTTGGATTTTCATGAAATTTCCTTCCTGAATTCTGCATCTGGCTCATTTTGCAACCCTATTCTGGCTAAATAGGTTAAGGCAGGGCCTTATAGGAACTTCTGAAAGTTGGAAGAGTGGCTAAATAAGTAACAGCTAGAAGAAATCTACCCCTGGGGAAGGTGGCCTCTCCTACCCCCACACTTCTATTCCTATGCCTTCAGGCATATGCAGTCATACCAAAGTGCTTAAGAGCAAAATGATTTAGGGAAAGACATGCGAAAGAAAAGAGAAGCAAAGGAAAACAAACTGCAAAGACAAATAAACCTCAAAAATATTTTTAAAAATTTTCTCACAGTAAGAAGTCATGTAAATGAAAACCCACCCCTTTCCCAAAATTCACTTCAATGAGTAGAACTACTCAAGAGGTAAGTTATGACTCAAACTTAGAAATGTTGACTCACATCTGACCCTCAGCAAAAATGCAAATCTGTTAGGAGCTTCCAGAACTCCTCTCAAGTAATCAATCAGATAAAAGAACCTTTATATCTAGGAAATGTTTCTTGCATCTTACCGTTTAATTTCCTGTAGTTGAAAAAGAGAGTTTTGAGTTAATAGAGGCAGCAATATAAGTTATTTTAGTATTCAGCTAAAAATAGCTATTCCTTGAATGGTTATAGCTTGAGAAAACCATCCCTTTTACTGTTTTAAATTTGCATGTGATTTGGTGATGCCTTATTTTGTTTTATACCTAGCACTGCTGGTGCTTACACAACTGTTAAATGTTAAGAGTGGCAACTAACACTTCTTTCCAACTATGGGTTAATACAAGAAAGTCTTTGTGTTATAAATTATATATTATTTTTAGAAAATCTATGACAATTTTGTCATTGGCCATATAAGCAGTTCAGCATGTTCCTGCAGGAATATTATGATGCACAGGTGATGGAGTTTCTGGAGGTAATCAATAAGTGTGGCCCTTCTTGAGTAGGGTAGTTGGACAAGAAGACCTCCATGGGTCCCTTCCAACCTCAACCATTTTATGGTTCTGTGAAGTGTGGGCTATTGAAAAATAAAATTTAATTAATGGTATCCAACATTAATGACAAATAGATTACTGCAATTTTGAAACAAAATGTCCCCATTCAATTTAAATTTTGTGAATGCCAAAAATTTTAGAGTTTAAGCAACCTCCAGATATAGTATGGTTGCAAAGTGTAGGGCTATTTGGAAAGACAGTAATATAAAATGTTTCATTTTGGAGGCAGGTTTGCACTAGTATAAATCATGTCATTTGACTTAATTATACAGAACCAATGCTTACTGTTATTATCTGATTATTAACCCCCACGTGAGCTATTTACATCTCAGTCTTGAGTAATCAGCATAATGATTACCTGCCTGTTGTGGTAATAATTAAATAGAAAAGCCAGTAACAAAATAATGAGATTTTTAATATTTTTTTAGGTCGGACATAATGAGCATGGACTATAATAGTGGGTCTCGAATATAATGCAATTGAGATTAATTTTTAAGAGGCCTATTTTTTTTCACTTACAGATATCTTTTTTTTGTCAAGGGGAAGCTAAAAATGTTTAGGAGCAAAATAGACTAAAAGGTCTGATTATAATGCATAAGACTTCATGATATGCCAGAAGAGGAAGGGAGTGCTTACGCCTGAGCCACGCTTATGCCAGCATTCACACATGTGTGTAACACTGTAGGCGACACACCAGATCCTCCTTGGTGTGAAATGTCACCCCTCCATTTCCGTTGGTGGCACTGCAGCAGTTTGTACCAACTAATGAGTAGCATCAGGAGAAATTTTTTAAGATCAATCAGCGTGTTCATCACCAGATTTTTTCCAGACACCTAAAGTTATGGATGCCCGATGTTTGCTCAAATGAGGAAGATACTTTCAGCCTAGTATCAGAATAATATCATGGAGGGCTGATCCAGGTTGTAGAGGTATCTCCAAAGGGAAATGACAGAAGTTTGCTGGCTGTGGGCATTGGAAATTAGATTCAATAATGCTCTAAGAAATTTACTGCAAGGTACTAATACTGCAAATGTGCTAGTGTACAGCATATGGCTCTGATCTGAAAATACTGAAGCATGAGCTCATTTTCACTTGAGTAGTCTTGTGGGACTAACATCTTAAATTCATCTGGAATTCTGCAGCTGGTGTACATTTTGGAGGATTACTTGTAAGTGTTCGTTTTGCCAGCATATTAAACTGCTGCTGTATCACATTTAATTTTCTGCCATTAATCCCAAATTAAGCATTTTTCACTGCAATTTCTTAGTATATTCTGCTCTCTTCTCAGTGTTGACATCCTGATAAGCATATAATAGTCCATAGAAGATAAAGCCACTGACCATATGAAAGAGTTGCCTTTAGAAGACCAGACCTTTAGAGATTTTGTTGGGTTTCTCTGAGCTTCCTTGATTTTGTTTAGAGTTAATTATCTGCTTTTCATCTGAAGACAACTCAAAGCAACACCTTCAAGCCACGTTAGGAATATATACAGAAGGACTCTTATCTCCATTTTTGATAATGAGGTGCCCTGATAGCGGCATCTGAAGTATGTTGGCATTATTTGCTGCATTCTTACGAAGTAATCTTATATGTATGTTACTTTCTGTGCTGGGAGAACCCTTTTCTGATTGTCTAACAGTTTTTAAACCATACCTCATTTTTTCCTTTTAGTGTTTCAAATATATTTGCATTGCTTAATTATATTTCTGTTTAAAATCCCTCATTACTGTTGGTTAGTTCAGGCTCACAAACAGTGGTAGGAGACCCGTGCTAATCATTTACAGGTATTTTCTCTGTGTAGGGA
>NW_009208666.1:97212-102801 GCF_000690835.1 Fulmarus glacialis
ACATAAATCATTGATGACATCATCTTTTATAAGATTAAAAAATCAAAATAATCTTTGTTTCATTAGAACAACATCTTCATGAAGAATAGAAGCTAGTGGGAAACCACTAAGCTGCCCATGGATTAATAACAAAAGCTTTAGTATTCTTATTTGATTTTGATTCTGACCCCTTTGAAACATGGATTACTTGTGATCATTTTCCAACTCTCCTCTCAAACATCTCTTTCATCAGCTCTCTGAATGCTACATGGAGCACTCAGAAAGTCCCATACCAGTTCTCCCCTGAGGCTTTTCTCATCTGCTTTTGTTCTTTGTCTTTTTGTGTAATTGCATTTGTATATTAAAGGTTACCATGTTTTATTTCTCTACTGACAGACATTTAGGGATGGTTTTGTTTTCTAATGCAGAATAGTATTGAAAGCCTCAGCTCTGCAGTAAATTGCATAATCAGTCCATGATAATTACAGGAGGGCTGGTGAGGCCCATCCAGAGGTTATTGCATGGTTGAGGCCAAAAGAAGAAAGAGGATTTATTTTATGTATACATTAAGGAATACGCAGCACCAGCTTATTACAAAGTCCTCTGACGCTTCAAATGCTCATGTATATTTAACTTCATAGACATGAGTAATTCATTGACAGTAATGGAACTACTTGTGTCCACTTCAGATTAAGTGTTTGCTTATCCAGGAATGAAAGTTGATGTCCTCAGTCGCAGTACAGTTCCTTGGAGGAATGTTTTAACTTGCCTTTCTTCTCTCAGTACAATGATCCTCACATAAGCCCTGTATTTGAAGAACTGTGTCTTTAAACAAAAGGGAACCGTGTCTTCTACTTTCAGTGGATACATGTTTTACAACCATGATATTTTAAACCTTCTGTTAAGTTTTTTTTTTTTAAGCAAAGTAGAGATGCTTTTGCTCAGTGAAGAAAAAATACTAGTGTTTTGCTTTGCTCTAAGGATGGCCTTAAAAGAGGTCACTCTATATGCTGCATGAACGGTTGGAGGAGAGAGAATGCAGAGAGTAATAGCTTTTATTTCTTAACCCTATTTTTTTAACATATTGTTAAAGATTAAAATGTTTGCAGGAAAGATTAAACTCTACCAAAGCTTCAGGAGATTGAAATGAAGATGAGTTAATGTCTAAGATTATCTTTTGAATACTTTTTTTTTTTTAAGTATAGCTCTGTCAGCTAAATATAGTTCAGATTTTTACATTTTTATAGACCATGTGAGTTCCCTGCAGGCACATTGTCTCTCTTCAGTGATTTATATAGTTTGAATTATAGGGGATGATAAGCATTTGCTGTTCAATAGTGTAGTTAATGCTCAGCCCCCCGGGTAACAGAGCAGTGAAGCATTTACTACTCAGTGGTAGTTCTGCAACAATCAGTAGCAGTGTGGCTCTATCACAGTGAATTTACATCAGTACACTTCATCCTCAGGGAGCTGAACATTCACTCAACATAGCCTAGGGAAAACAACTAGAATGGACATTTCCTGGTCTTTTTGGGTGGCACAATGGGAGAAGTTTACTATTGTAACCGGATCAGAAACAGAAGTCACAGATGGTACAACATGAAAATTATCCAACTTTTATTTTCTCTCTTTTTTTCCCCTCCAGCATAAAAAATAAATACTTGGACTAGAAATTTTTGGAAAGCTGAAAGTTGAAAAAGGTGCAGTATTGGCAGACCCACTGCAGTTCTGGTGCCAAAGCCAGAGGCTCTGGGAGGGCTCTGAGCCCTTCACTCCCATGATTAGGAGGAACCTCTTCTATGAGATAGGTGAGCTTACAAGCACTGTAGCTATATAACACTTCTGTTCCTGTGACTGTGATGAGAAAATAGCAAGGGCTGCATCAGCTGAGTAATAATAGCTTTTCTCTTGCAGGATATTTTTCTTTGGTAAGACTGAAAGCATTTTATAAAGGAAGCTGCTATCATCTTCGTATGAAAAATGGTGAAGCCAAAGCAGAAAGAGGCCCCAGGAGCTGGCCACAGTCCTTCAGCAAGACTGTGACAGAATAAAAAATACAGCTGAGGTTCCCAGGGTGTCTTGCTTAATGCTTTAACTGCTGCAGTCAACACTGCCCTCTCTCTCTGAAATGCACCTGGAAGCCTCAGGCTGCAGTACAGCCTGCAGTGAGAATAAGGACTGACAAAGTTAATTTTTCTCTTGTAAGATATAAAAGATGAGGCAGAGGAATCTACAGCAGGCAAGATGAGCTACAGCCTAGAAAACACAGTGGGAAAGTGTGAAGCGGGTTTTCTGTAAGTACTCCATTCCCACAGATGCTGTTGTGGTTGTGAGAAGAGATGATTGCAGTGAACCGAAGAGGCGTAACTCTGCTCTGGTGACAGGGAATCTATATGTAGTGACCGTTAAACCTACACTGTGTTTTTAAGCCTGACTGGTCATACAGTAGCCAGCAAGTATAAACATAGGTGCGCTTAAGTGCACCTCTCAGGGCCCTCAGATCTCCACATCCGTACATTTGGTAGCATATTACCGCACCAGAGTGCCTGAACAGCCTGTCTCCTAGAAGGCTTGAAGGTGAGAGGGCAAGTCAGGTTTCCAGAAGATGCCTGTGTTATGCTTTGTGCTTGCCTGCCTGCCACAGTGTGGAAACAGCATAAGAACATTGTGAAGAGCCTCGGAAAAGCTAATGTTGACAGGCAAGTAGAGAAGATTGAGAAAAAAAGCATAATTTGTGTTAAAGTCATGGAGACAGAGCTGCTGACATCCCCTGGCAGTGGTGAGAATGTAACACTACCCTGTGTTTGCGAATAATTAAAAAGCAGCTCGGTGGCATTAGAATTGGGACTGTTTTGGAATCAGCATAAAAATTAAAAGCTTCAAAACTTTCGAAGAACAGGGATCTGATGAATAATAGGAGGAAAAAAAATTTAAAAAAAAATTGCTGATTGGCTGAGAATCGTGAGAAGATCCCAGATGAGGCATCCCAGTCAGTGCTCCGATGGGCATGCATCTGCTCCTTGCAGTCAGCAGGCGTGGGTGTCATTCCCCCACACCCAGCCTGCATCTGACCTTAAAGTGCAGACACTCTGATAGTAAAGTGGGGAGGACTACTTACGTAAAGCCTGGAATGAACCCTATAGAACTGACAAAGATAAATCTTAACCGGTAAAAAAGTGTGGCCTGTTTGGTCACTCCAGTCAAGAAAATCAAAATTATGTTCCAGACCTAGAAGGAACTCTGAATTTAAAACTGTGAAATGGAAAAAGAAAAGAACTATGAATAAAATCAAAGAGAAAAATGAAAAGGTCACACTTAGAGTCAAAGAGAAGATGAAGGGGCACTAAACTAATAGCAAACCAGCTTACTATGAGGCAGAATAATAATAATCTCAGCAGCTTCAGCGTTCAGGTAGCTGACCCATTCCTTCACCTAAAGCTAAAAGGCAGGTCTCTTGGGGAGAGTGGTAGTAATATTTGAATAATTTCAGTAGTAATATCGGAAGGAAGTTGAGAATAATGAAGGATTCACTAGGTCAGATTCAGAATGTGGTCTCAGAAATAAGAGAGGAGCAGCTGTGGAAGGAAGATACAGTATTAATGTTGTAAGTCTCAGTGCACATGTATGTAATGCAAAGAATCTGTATGGCTTTCTCTCTGATAAAGCATTTACCTCTGCTGTACCTCCTGTATCCTCTTTCCTGCATTACAGTATGCCCGAAGCCATAGGAGTGAGCTGAGGCATAATGTGGAGTTGCACAATACAAATAAAGGCGAGGGTGCCACACAGAACATCTATTATAAGTGATAGTGTGTATGATTGAAAGAGCGGATGTCTTCAACTGATAGGAAAAAAATAGTTCTTTAAAGTTTGTGCAACTGGGAGAGAAATCATTGATTCAATCAGAATAGCACTTTACCAGACCACTTTTATAGGCTCTTTCCAGAGCAGAATCATATATGGAAACAATTTTGGATAACGTGCTGTAAAATACATTCCAGGGAATAATCCCATGCTGGCAGAGATTGAACTAGGCAGTTTAATAAGCCTTCCATCCCTAATTTCTCTCTGCTTATGATTCTTTACGCTGAAGCCACATAATTTTATGTTCTCTATAGCTTTTGAGTCATCCAATGTCTTCTGATTTACAGCTTGACCTGTGTATAACAAACTCCAGGTTGCTTGAGGAAGAAAGACATCCTAATCATAACAGCAGGTTTCAGATATGGCATTGCCAACTCCAGATCCTCATTTCATTTATTTATTTATTTTGTCTGGGGAATGAAATATACTGATAAGAAATATCTGCAGTGGCCAGCCTCCCCTAGGGCTTTTATTAAATCGTCATATTAAGAAAGTGCAGAGCAGTAAAAGTGATATAATAATTTAAGGCAAGATACACAGAAATGAGATTAAAAAGGTTTGGGTGAGGCCATCCTCGTTTCTTAAGTGTGAGTGTTGGGAGGGGGTGGCGTTACAGCATCGAATGGGCTGGACATTCCGTGTAGCTACCAGGGACTGCAGACACTGCTCAGCCTTTGATGGGCAATGTGTAACTTTTGGACGTCTGCAATATTTCACATGATGTGGATCCAGAGAAGACACCTGTTTCTTCAGAGCACCTCTGAGTTTCTCATCTGTATCAGAAACTGTTGGCAAGCTAAATCTTTGACAAAAAGTCTGATACCTGAAGCCCCAACTTGGGAGTAGCTATTATGGAAGAGAGATGTTTGGTTTAATCTCATCTAACTGTAGACATCTAAATCTTAAAATGAGAAGAGCCGCCTTCTGAAGGTACTGCTCTCTCTGTTGACTATTTTAGTCTTACAAAATGGAGAGACACAGGCACTTCCTGTTTATCCCACATGTCTGTCATAAGAGGAATGACTTCAGATGACTGAGAGTAAACCTTACCCTTCACAATTCAGCAGATGAAGTTTGGTGGGACGAATTTCAACCAACAACTGGAATACTTCCAAATTTTTCCTGGAAAAACAATAGGCGTTTAAGAAGGCTGAAATCTGTAACAAATTTGTGCTAGAGTCCAAGGCTTTGACAGCCTGCATTCTTGCCAGTGCAAGCATGAGAAAATTTGTAAAACTGCTAGAAACATTTATTAAAAACTTTCAAAAATACTTTGATCTATGCAAGAATACTGTTTGGGGAAGGTGCCTTTCAACAAGAAGCTGTCAGGTGAGACTGTTGACTGTTTTGTTAATGAACAAAAGCACAATCAAAGGAATTAATGTGAAATGTTAATAGGTGAACTAATTAGAAATGGAGATCTATGCGTATCCTGGTTTCGGCTGGGATAGAGTTAATTTTCTTCCTACTAGCTGGTATAGTGCTGTGGTTTGGATTTAGGATGAGAAGAATGTTGAAAACACACGGATGTTTTAGCTGTTGCTAAGTTGTGCTTATGCTAGTCAAGGACTTTTCAGCTTCCCATGCTCTGCCAGGTGCACAGGAAGCTGGGAGGGGGCACGGCCAAGACAGCTGATCCAAACTGGCCAGTGGGGTATTCCATACCATATGACGTCATGCTCAGTATATAAACTGAGGGTTGGTTAGGGAGGGGCGATCACAGCTCTGGGCCTGGCTATGCATCAG
>NW_009208666.1:102950-145275 GCF_000690835.1 Fulmarus glacialis
GGGGGTGGGGGGGTGGGGGGAGTGAGTGAGCAGCTGGGTGGTGTTTGGCTGCCTGCCGGGTTAAACCACAACAATGCAATTATAACTATGGCGTACCAAAAGTACCAAGAGAAATGCTCCCCCCCCCAAATTATATTCATCGTCACACAGAGTGCTACACTTTCCAAATGGTAGTATTAGTAAGCAAAGAAGGACCTGAATTGCATTTAATTAAAAATTCATACCCAGAATTTTCAACAGATCGGGGCAGGGTGGAGGGGGAGGGAGAGAAGGAGAGAGAATAAGAAACCAAATAATATATTTGCTTGTAATAATTCCGAATGTGATGTAATTTTCTATTTTTAGTGGGGATTTAAATAGTGTGGGGACCGATTATTGAATCAGTAAATCGTAATTGATTATAAATCAATTTTCATTCCAGACATAATCTCAGGTTTTGGAAGAGCTCTTGTTTGAATAACTAGAAGTTTAATTTTTATATTCAAGACATGATTGTATCACCTAGGATTGTAAACTAGAAGTTTAATTTTTATATTGAAGACATGATTGTATCACGTAGGATTGTACCAGGAAGTCTGTTTCGCTGTGAATGTGTCAAACTCAGGCATGGGCACTTTTGGTTCCTCATGAAGTAAATACGCAAAAGGTAAGTGACTGGAAGTATCACCCAGGTTGATTTTTCAGCAGAAGCTTGCTAGGTATGTCTTAATAATACAGTTGAACCTGAAACAGGGTAATAAAACACATCTATGATAGGCTTAATCCTGTGAAATACAGGACACCCAAACTCTACTTTAACAAAGCAATGAACAGTTTATTTTAAGACTGTGTTTAGATCTGGAACATTCATAAACGTCATCATTGTGGGGGCTAACAGCAGTGACTGCCCAAACCAACCTCCCAGAGGAGTGTGCGCAATGGTGTGGAAAGTCCATATTCAGCGTCCTGTGGTTTTGGATCAGTTTGAGTTAAAATTCATTATATACTTAATGTATAGCCAAGAGAGAAAGCCAGCTTATCCAGCCCCTTACAGCATTGATTGAAATCTGAGTATAGGCAATACTTGGACTGAGGTTTGCCAAATAGAAATTACATGTTGACTACTGATGCCAGAAATGTGTTTACAATAACTTTTGTGATACAATCAAAAACAAGAATAGGGCTTTTGCATTAGAATGGGTTTGAAAAGATTTTTAGAACTGTGTTTATTGCTAAACTTATCCCAGGAATATACACAACCTCAACCTTAGTCCTACTAGAGAAACCACATGCTAACCTAAGCTGGGGGAGGTCCACCTGACCCCAACAGTAGGGGCTTAATGGGAAAATAAAAGCTGCATGGTCTTACTTTTGTTTGATATTCCAGTCTGGAACATCCATAAGAGAAGTGCTCAAGCAGCTGAATTAGTAATGCAAAAACTTGGTGTACATGCATTTACCTTCAGCTGGACCAATATGCAATTGCCACATGGAATACTGCAGGCTCCAGAGGCCTTCAGTGCCTGAATGTGATCTGGTGAAATACTCTTATAAATGTCTCAGGCAAGGATCAACATTATTTATTGAAAGAATACGTGTGACATTCATGTTATGTGGCGATGGTGAAGAGGGTCTGTGATTTGTATTTCCTTTTTCCAGAATAACAGATCAGAATTTGAAGCTATACCTCATAATCAAGTACAAGGTCGATGATGAGGTAGCAAATGAAAAAGGCAATTGATTTGTACTTGCAAATTATGTCTTTGCCTTGAACACAATGGAATGGTCCAGCTGTGCTGTAGACTTGACTTTGTTCAAGGTAATTTGATATTGATCAGCCTTCTCTGTAATGCTACAACAGTCAAACTGGTCAAATGTAATGCTACACAGATATGGGTTTTCAGGCATGTTATTTCTGGGAGAAATCATCACATCACAGAGAAACAAAGCAGACTGGCAAAAGCGTGTTTATCATGCTTAGTTTCTTTTTCTCCCTTCTGATGTATTTGTATTGAGTTTTATTTTTAACATTTGAAAATGGCTGAGAAATATGTGGTTACTTCAGACGTTCTGTGAACATCGGTTTTTCTTTTTCAATCCTGTTAAATGCAGTAATAATGTAAACAAAGAACTCAAAACAGACATTTTAAAAAGAGGCAATACTCAAAGTGTTTCTCTTGAGTTCAATTATTTACTCCAATCCATTTCTGAAATTCAGTAAGTTCTCTAAATTTGATGGAGACTTTTCTCACTTAGTTTAATGAAGAGAATGTTTAGACCCTGCCAAAATTCATATTTATAAATAAGACACATTCACCTGGCTTCTCCTAACTCCCTATGTTATAATGCTGGCAACTGTGTCCATTTCCAGTGTAGCAGTATGGCTTTTCTGTGGCTTACCAACTGTATATACCATTTGCAGCTGATCAACCCAGTGACCACATAAGCTGATACATATACACTTGCATACATAATTCTATTGCTTCTGCTTTGTGAGAGTAAGATTGATCCAAAGTGTATTGACATCTAGAAAATTCATTGGGTCTTTTGACCAGTATAATTTGCGTTGCATTTCTATGACCAGATACATTTTGAAAGGTATTTTAATTATTGAAAAGGTCTGAGTGTCTTATCTACACTATCTTTTTTCCTGCATCTTAATTTTAATACTTATTTTTCTTGAAAAGCAAAAAGTGTTCAATTCTCTCTTTAACTCAGAAATAGATGTTCTCAATAGTCATGCAATTAAAACTCGGGTAGTGATTTACATTAATACTAAAATGAATTTAGAATTATATGCTTCACTCTCATGTTCCATATATAAGTAAAGGTAATCTGTGTGATTGCTTAAAATAGTCCATTTTCAGTGGGAATTGCAGCAGCATTCAAATTTCATCAAGATATGGACATATGTTACTCAGCCATACAATCACCGTAGTCTTTTTTAGACAATGGCATTAAATCTTCACATATTAGATTCTGACTAACAGAGTCTTGGGCAAGCTTCTTATACAAAGAATATAAAACATGTTAATTAATAAATCCAAGTGCAAACTCATTAGCTTAAGACCACATAGCAGAAGCATGAAAAAAGTTACATTTTTCCCCTTAGGATGACAACTTCACAATTATAAATGGAGCTTGGGAAGATAAGCTTAGCAGGCACTTCTTTCAGATGAGCTAATTAAGAATGTTCTGTTTATTTTTGTGTGTGCCCAAGTGAACAGTACTATTAGGGCAGAAGGAACTATAGATAACTTTTAAGTCCCATTCACAGTTTGTTCAAGTGGTTAAGTTTGGTTTCAAGACAGTGGTTCAAACTCAGGTTGGACACATTTTATTCAGTACAATTTTAGAAGATAATAAAAATGCAAACAACTCCTGAGGGTAAGTCATATCACCTAAAGGAGGAATTCAGATGTCCTCTTTAAATTAAAAGCACTGAGTTAGAAAAAAATAGAAAACATAGCAGACTTAGTTAAATGCTTAATAAAAGATTTAGAAACTGTGGTATTCAGAATATTCTTGTCCACTATTCAAGAGCAAGAACTTAAGTCTTTTTTCTGTGCTGCATTTACACTTGCTGCAGCACCATGTCTTTTGTTATTAAATATCCGTATACCCATTGAAACAAATCCCATTTGTTACATTGGTACTTAATTTTGCCATGATGCTTTGCCATCTGACAAGAATTGATCGGTATCAGTGAAATGGCCTCAGCAGTAATCTCTGCTGATGTATTCATCTGTTCAGGAGCTGAAAATATACCCATGCAAACATTTCTGCTGAGAATAATTCTTTTTATTCTATCTTGTGAGCAATAGTATTAACAATAAAGTAGTATAGCTGCAGATCTAGCCCTAAGCACATAAAATTTCACAGCAGCCTTTTCCATTGTAATATTAAGGGTCAAACTGCCATTGTTGCAGGGCAAATATACAACAGTGCAGACTACATGCCTTCTAACTCCCTCTATGAATTGGGTAAGAATCAAGTGAGCTGTAATTAGGAAAACACCTCTAGCTGAATTGCCAGACTATATTGTATGTATATGTATATCATGCATTATAGAGAGATAGAAATCAATGCACTTGATCACTCCAGGGAATGTGTCAAAAAGCTGTGTGGGAAATTCTACCACAAGTAGATATATTGCTTTACTTTTGCTTAATTTAACAATGCTAATTTATTCATTCTTGTTTTATTATCAAAATACATGGCAGTCAGACATGGAGTGACTGCTTCTTGGAAAACACCATTGAAATTAGCCAGTTTTCCTAGTGGAGAAAAGAATGAAGTCTCATTATTCAGTATCCACAATTCTACTTTACTCACAGTATTTCTAAGCATTTTTTTTTTTCTATTGGGAAAGAAAGCATTTTGACTGGCTTGAAGGCTTAATATACTCCCATGCACTTTTTATGACTTAATCATTAGAAACAAACTGCTTCATGATCTCTGTTACTTGATGGAAGTCTATTGGTTTTTTACAGTCCATCTTGATTACAGGAAATAGAAATGTCTTGCTGGCAAGCCAAAAAAATACTTCTTCAATCATTTAGTAGCTGTAGAAAATAGCTTATCTGAATCAGGCTCTTGAAATTTAAGCAAAGAAATTTGGCTGGTTTTTGTTCTGAGACAAGCCGTTGTTGAGCAATGTTGATTGAGCTAATGAGCTAAGGAGATTCCTGTCTTGCTCCTTGTCCTCAGTCTGTCCCTCAGTGTGTGAGTGAGTGTGTCTATATTCCCCCACTTTTGAAATGATTGACTAGTTTAAACTGAAGTCTCACAGATATTTGTGCAAGTCATTACTACAAATTTTATGAAAATAAATAGCCAGGTAGAAGAGGGACATTTAGAGTACCTTCTCAAAGGCACACTATGCTTTAGGGGAGGCAAAGGCATTTTTTCTTCTATACAATGGAAAAATAACTAGTCACATTGTCATTCACATCTGACCCAAATAACAGGGTCAGGTAAATTCTCCAAATTCACTTCCCATGCAGTTCTTCCAGAATCACAGCTGCTCTGGGCTGAAATTCACTGGAAAGTGCGAAGGCTGCCATTCCAATCGCAACTACTATTTAAGTTAACAAGGATGTTTTGCTGGGGCTTCCTTGGATTCCAGCAAAATTCCATGAACACTCCTTAGGAGAAAAAGCTTTCTATTCCTACCTAGTAAAAATGGGGAATTTGTCTACTAGGTGCTGTCTCTTGTTTTCCTGTGATTCACAAGCCTAATAAAACAAAATGTCAGCAGGTGAAGTGGAAATTGTAGTGCAATTAAATTTTCAATACATTAATAGCCAAGGAGTTGTGCAAGAAATCATGCAAGATCATGAAAAGAGAAGAGAACATTATGGTGGTAAATCACATACATATACGAGAGGTACTATTTCAACCTGAGAAATGCTAGTTTCTAGTTGAGCAAAACAACTTATTGCACTGAGAAGGAGGTTTTACATCACTTCATGTTGGACATTTTTCTTCTTTACTTAATTCAACAGTTCTGCTAAAGTGGGAATTTTAGTGTCAAGAGGGCATGTAAGCCTTAGCTGGAGGCTAAATCTTTTTATACTTCCAATAATGTAAAACTAAAGTAGCTTGACTGGAAAAAGTCAGATCAGAGTAAACAAACTTCCTGAATAGGGCAGCCTGCTTAAAAATGTGGTGCAATTGAGAGTAATTTAAATTGTTATAGTTGTACTTGTCTAACCCCAGTGCCTGAGTACAACAAAAGTTTGGCTCTTGTATACTTCTTGGGAAAGGGTTGAGCTAAACCAAAGGTGACTATGGGAAGAGAGTATCCAGCTGAGGAGGGAGAACTCAGAATCTGAATTTGGTGTTCCACTAAAAAAAAATAGCAATCATCATCTAAAATAAAGATAAATATATAAACATTCTCACTATTTTTTTTCAAATGAAGAAAAAGTGATTCCATGCCACTTGCAGAGAGCTAGCAACCCCTAGAGACCCCAAGAATCAAGACTTCAGCTGAATTTCCTGAAACTGTAGATGTTTGTGAGAGCGCTACAAAGAGAGTGCGTGAACTTGTAGAAAACAAACCATTCTTACTGAGTCTTGCTGTGGGGTAGAGGTAGTCATGGAACTGGTAGTTGTCAGTCGGAGGGTGGTGACAGAGCTTACGTATGAGATGAGACACCAGATTTTTCTCAGCATTATCACAGTTACTGTGCTCCTCCCTGGGTTTGTTAAGATACCAAGAGATTTCCCTGCTAGGGCTAGACAAATAACAGCAACTGTAAGACTGTTCTCAAGCCCATGCCAACAAACCATATCATGTAAACTTTTCCAATCAATTAATGCTGAAATAAGAAAACTATAGAGAGTTCTGGTGTGGATTACAAGGTGTAATACAGACTTATTTGGGTTGAGGTGGTTGACAACAAACTTAAAGTTGACCTTAAATATTGCTGGCTGTGTGTGCTAGTTCTCACTGTGCAGAAGACTGTTACCCTCATGGTTAGCTACAAGGCTATTTAATGAAATGTTAGGTACTGGAGTAAAAAGTTAGGCACTGGAGACCTCCATTTGAAGCATTCTTTAAGCATTTTTTCACGTGCCAACTTCTTAATGAAAAAATTCCTGTATTTCTGCTGTGCTCAAATTAAAGTCAGAAGTTAATCCCTACTCTTCACACTTTAACCTAATTCCTTGTTTGGCAAATTTGAAATATGTGTAGATATGGAAAGAAGTACTGTAGATTTGTTAGGGCTTGACACCAAATAAAAAAGAAGCAATTTGCTCATCTACACCGCCTGACACATTCTGACTTCATCCATTCTGAGGATAAAAAGTGACAAAGGAAATTCATTAGTCAGGTGAGCCCAAAATAATGGGAAAAAAAAAAAAATTAAAAATAGAAAGAGATTTTGTTCTCAGCAGGGTATTTTTATACTCCGTGGCAGAATCCTGTTAAAGATCTGAGGAAAAGGGTTCCTGGAAATGGGAAAGGTCGTCTTCTGTGCATTATTTGCATCCATCGTAAACCAACCTTAGGCTTCTGCTGAAGGGCTCTATGTTCAGGCTTGATTGCCTTTTAAAATTGCAGCTTTTTTACTCCTTTCTTCTCTACTCATGGTTCGTCTGGAGATGTAAAGTCTGTGATAAAGAGCAGGTAAGGAGACAAAATGGGCAGTGACAAGGTAGGAGAATATAGACAAAGAAGTAGATATGCTGATATATTGCAGAAAATGTGTACCTACTTCCTAGAGACTTCATCCAGCTACTAGAGCTGCTAACATTATACATTTGTAAAGAGGATGTAGAAATACCTTCTCACATCTTTAAGAGTACAGGGCGTATACTCTTTAACTGCCAAAAGTACTACTGCTAAGTGAGGGAACGCTATTACAAATATTTTTTTCTTTTCATGCAATGTTGTGGAGGGTTTTTTTTAACCTGTGTAACAGTGCATATCAAATAGCGAACCAAAAATGAATGAGCCAATAGTTTATTTCAAAAAATAAAGACAAACACTACCAACAGCTCTTGCCCTGCAGAGCACTTAGAGTTTCATTAGTGCAAATATATGGTAGATGTGCTACTAAAAATTGTCTTAGGTCTGCGTTGAGTTTGGAGAGGAATGGTTTTGCTGTTCCACCACTAATTCCTTCATCTGGTTCTTCTATTCACTGTTTAATGTCATGGTTATTTGAATTTTATTTCAATAGCAGCACATTAAATTTTTTTTTACATTTCTTTTCATGATTATGTTTTGCAGGTTGGAGAATACACAGTGATAATGGTCTCTACTTTTAGGGTTTGGGGTTTTTTTTCCTAAACAGGAATGGTCTGATATCCTCTCTTTCCTCCAGCCAGGTTGATTTGTGGTAGTCTGTAATGACAGAAACTCAGCATCTTTGGCCGTATGTGGGGCCTGAGATACAGTCCACTGAAGCTGATAAAATATAACTGGCTAGAGTGATCTTTAGGACCTCTGAACTGACCACAGCGGAGACCCACCATGACTGAAGTTTCCAAGTCCCACTGTAAGGTAAACCGCTGTACAAGTGGTAAAGCATGTGCAAAATATTTGGTGGTGTTCTATGAACGGTATGTTGTTATTTTCAATGCAAAAATGCTCCTTTTAATGTCTGAGGATTCCTTCCCTTCTCTCTCCTTTTCTTTTTTTTTGGACAAGTAGCTCTGAACTATGAGAAGGGTCTCACTGGATAATCTCATTAAAAAAACCTGATAGTTTCAGTAGTAAAAAAAAAATCACATAAAACCATTCTTATCCTACTGAGAGAAAATCCACTGGAATGGGAATAGGTAGAATTTGCTTATCAAAACCCTTCAAGAGCACCATATAATTATAAATAAAGCTTTAGCTAAGTAGTAGAAATGTGGGTTCAAGTTCCAGGGGGAAAAAGAACCCACACCACAAAAACCTAACCTTTTTACTATTTCTGTGAATTCCAACTAGAGGAAAGCAAATTGTATTTGCTGTTATATATAATATCAAAAAACCTACAGGGAGAGAAAATTTTATGTGGGAATAACACGATGGACAAGAAAGGAAACATTCCAGTTTTAGGAAGGGGTCCTTTTACTTAATCCATAAATGTAAAAACTCTTTATATTATTATTAATTGGACCATTATAATAATAGTTTTGAAACTAGTTGGTTCAGGAGGTATTCCACAGTCTAGATTATTAAACGATAGAAGGTATAATCGAGTAATTCAGCTAGCAGCATGCTTGGTATAATGAGAAATGTTTGCTTAGACTCCAATTTATGGTTGTTTGTTTTGTTATTTTACCCTCAGGAAGGAACTTAAGTGTTTAATTCTGCAGCTTTTCTAATATTATACAAAGCACACAATAAAGCATAAGGCAATTTTGCCTGGTTTATACTGGCATTTTTAATTAAATTCACTGCAAACTGAAATTTAAAATCAAAAATCATCAGCAGGAGATTTTAACTGCACAACATTCATTTTGAGTTGGCAACAAAAGCTCTCATTGGTTTCACTGGAGGAGGATCATGTCTGTCTTTTTTACCTAAAGTCCTTTTTAATTTGTTGAGTTTTTCTATCTGAGTTTGTGGTCTAGTTGCTTAACTAAGCCCTTCCAGATACTAACAAATTATCTTCACAGACTTGTTGTCAGGGAGAAGATGATTTATTTGCACTTTATAGGTTAGAAGAAGACACATCAGAAACGGTAAATATCTTTGTGGATCTGGTGCTGTGTTCAGTGTTGTATGAATGACACCTCCTGTACCCTAGCCAAATGCCCGTGCCACAGAACTGTTGTTCTGTCTTGATATGCTACCAGGACATCTATTAATACTCTAACAGAAGGAATACAATTCAATGAAAATTTAAATTCAATGGACCAAACCGGTTTTGGACTGGCTTTGTATTGTGTTGTATTTTGCAAACTCTAATGGAGTCTGCTTACAGGGCCCAGTTTCAGCAAATCATCTCTAATGACAGGATTGTGACCTGTTTTTCCCATCACAGGCTGTGGACCAAGGAGGCCTTGGCATAACCTTTTTGTTATCCCTTTCACTTTCTATCTTAGTTTGCACAAGCCAAATCACGTTTCCGCCAAATAGAAGAATAGGGCATTAGCTGAGTATCTTCATATAATATTTTTATGGGCACCCGAGAGTCCCTGAAAATGTTCTTTTTACAGAATATGAACTTGAAAATGTAGCTGCAACCAGAGTGGGAGCATGTCTAGGACTTCCTATCACGCCTATACACGCAGGCATTTCTGCATGCCTACAGTCGTTACATCTACTATACTTACATTTGATTGCATATGATGTGCACATTCAGTAAAAAGCTTACTAGATTGAATTTTAAAGCTGGCTTGAAGCTACTTGTCATATCCATTGTTTGGTCAAACCAGAATATAGAATGTATAGAATATAGACACTGTAGAATGAAAGTCTTGCTCTTTGTTTAACTTGGAACTCCTAAGTATATGCCTGCTTTATTAAAAATGTAGCTGTAAAAATTCAAACTAGGTGAAATAATTCAGGCAAACAAAGCCCAAGCCAGAGACAATAATTTAGAAGCAAATACTTTTTCATGAGTATTCTAGGAGCTGAAACAGGAAATACTGACTCATTCCCCAGAAACATGAGCCTAATTCTTACCACATTCCTAACCTAATTGTGTGGACTCACCAGTTCAGCTGAGTTTCAGATAGGCATCTAAATGTCTAGGCACTGCTTCAGGTTTGTATTGTTTTATTCAATCTGATATGAGCTGAGAGCTGATTTGTTTGAGACTGGACTTCTATTGAATGTGAACCTTGCCCTCCAGATTATGTAATTCCTGGATTTTCAAAAAGCTTCCTCCTGGTCATGAACTCTGTAGTTCTACCACCCATTAAAGTAAAATGTTTGCATCATTATTTCTAGGTGAACGATTCACTTGTTAAAAAGTAATAGCAAAAAAAAAAAAAAAAAAAAGCTTGAGAGATTTCAGCAGAAAAGCAATAACCTGGATCCCTCTAGAGGCCATTTGTGTAATAGTTGGTAGGGAAAAAGAATTGAACTTGTCTCCCAATTCTCTGTCTACAAATAAAGGAAGCTTATCTATCTCATGTCGTTGCTCATTATCTTGCCAGCGTGCTTCTGTTGGGTGGTGAAAGCTGCATAATTTTTGTACTTTCTCTCCCTTAAACCATTTCACACTTAAAGCGAGTAATGCAGCAGGAGTTTCTGTATGCATTAATTCAGAGTCTTAAATTAATTCCTATAGGCATGTTTCCTTGAAGATGTTTTTTAGAAAGTGAGTGGTTTATGTCAGACACTAACCGAAGCACCAGAAAGATAGGTTTCCATTTGTAGTAGTACTGCCAAGGAGCTAATTAAACAGGCCAGACAAAAGGGATACTATTACTTTCCCATCTGTGCACATTTTAAGCAAATGCCTGTGTGGGCCTGATTCTGATCTCAACTGTAGTGACATTACTCCAAAGTATGTGTGAAAAGTCAAAACTTAAGTATCTGTAAAAGGCAAGACAGCCCATCATGATGGTCGAAAACTGCACGAAATTAGGCAACGTGTGAGCAGTTTGATTGGAAAGGAATAGTGCTCAACACAGCGAGGGAAAGAACAGAGCTTTCTAAACTCTTCACATTGCTTCTGGGATAAAAACTATCACAGCCCAAATTTAAGAGAGCACCTAAGTTATGATTAAGTTCATGCCTGTTGAACACTGTCTACGATAAATTTTCCACATTAAATGCTTCCTGGGCCTGAGAGCACTGCTATTCCAATGGCTCATTCCGGACAAGCTGCTTATTGGGGTGTATGCATTGACTTAAAGGATAGAGAGAACGCCGGTTTATCAGCAGATTGTGTCACAGGGATGAAGTACTAGCAATGGATCACAATCTGTCCTTCATAGATTGATTGAAAAACCTTGCCACAAAAAAAGCCAAATCAATTTAGACAGCTAATTGAAAAAATCAGAATGTTTTCATAGTGATCTTGGTAAAATTCATTGAATTAACTTTGCTGCCAGTTATGTATGCACTTTGTGTAATTTCAGTTGGTGGCATGTAAATAGTTTATAATTAATGTCCTTTAAAATAGTTTTGGTTCATCTCTGGTCCTTGTTCTGTTTCTCCTGAACATTTATCATTCTTATCTCCTTCCTAACAAAGTGTTATAGTCCTCTATCACTGTGTTATTCCACAGGGTCCGCTCAGGTATTCGAAAATCAATTTTAATTGTTTAATGAAATGAATGTGAAGAGAGGTATATTTTTATACTTACTTCTGGCATAGAGCAAAATAGTTTTTGATCATTCGTTACATGCAAAATATCCTGTTGTACACCATGAAATATAACTTCATCCACATGAGTGAACAGTGATGAGATGCTTTTGCAGAAATGTTGGGTAAAATTACTGGCCGTATTCAACTTAGCTATAAAGGTGAAAAAACTGTTTTAAATGAACGATAAATATGTGGGAGAATACTCACAAAGGCAATTTACAAAACAATTTACAAAGAACAGCATACTTTTATGCAGCATTATGCTGCCTTGGAAAAAAACTGTAGCTTGCATATATTGTGCGCTACAAGATGCCAAAACATAGGTAGATTATGCATAATCTGGATTAATTTTCTGACCACAAAATGTCAATATTACAGACTATAATAATCTGGGGTTCAGAGAAAGTACTGCTAGTGTCAAATCCTCACCCTTACTTTCTTATTGGAGCTGAGCCAAGAACTACTGATGGCAGGAGAAAGACTCCAGTGGGTTTTGTAACATTCTTCACTCTGCTTCACCATTTTGCCTAAGTGCCACTTCACATTTTGTCCATGTACTTGTTCATGGTAGAAGTTTCATTTCAAACCAGGAAATATATTTGAAAGGATGTGAGCTGTCACCGGGTACTTTTAAGCAATGTAATTCTTTTATTCTGGGTTGATTGACTGGGTAATTGATTTATCGCTGCTTACTTTTGGCTCAGTAATTAAGTGGGAAGCAATAACTCGGGGGCTGCATCTGCCAGTAAGTGGAGCTCTTTGCTAGTCTAGGGAGGTGTGTCCTCACCAGGAGCCTTTTTTTTTCCCCAAACTAAAACTACTGGAGAGTTAGTATTCAGGTTTTCTTTAGCCCTTTTGCAACTTCCACATTATATGCCAGTTCTGTTGTTTTATAAAACAAGAGGAAGATGGCTAAAATCAAGCAAATTATAAATAATTTTATTTCCATGGAGATTTTATTGGTTTTCTCTTTGACAGGCAGCTGTTGTATACATTCCCTTTGTCCCGTAACAGAAAGGGGAGATTTTAACATTTTATTTTTATTTTATGTTTTTGTAACAAATATATCCTGGTATTTTTAGTAAAAATAGTGCAGTTTTCCATACCAGGTGTATGGGGGGTGGAGGGGATAGTCTTCCTACACTTTTCACACTATGGTTTTATTGCCTACTTATGAACGTTTAAAGTAATGGCTCCTTAGAGCAGAATGTCAACCAAGTTGTGCCATGATCTACTTTGTGGTTTTAGAAATGGTTTAAAGTGTAGGACAGTGAAGGATCTGCTTTCATGAGAACTGCTTTTCCAAGAATCAACTTCATTTTAAATTCTCCTTCTTTTCTACTCCAGGCTGTCTCGGTTAGGAAGGATTTTTAATGAAAACATATAACTTTCCGGTCACATAAAAAGAAGCATGGAGAAAATTCAATCAAGATGAGATGTCAGGATTAGTTTTCTAACTTAAATTCTCAAATGAATCCTCAATGAAATCCAGACTGAACATAGCATTTGCTTGCTAGTGCTAGAGGTATGCTTCTTTATGTACTTTATTAATGTTGGAGTCTCATTTATTTATGCTGGTATGTGGTTTACTTGGTAGGTTACTCCATGTATACTGGCAATGTTTTATCCTAATTATTGTATATATACATTGGTTAATGCGAAGTCAGCCAGCTTTCTGCACAAGTAAGGTAGCTTATTTTGTGCATAATATACACTCTGTGATGCTTGTGTTTGTTCCCTCAGAGCTCGCCAGCGTTCTTACTCCCCCATGGTCAAAACAGGTATTGCTATCCTATTCCTGAAAGAAAAGCAAGACTATTTTGGCAGGAAAAATGTGTTATTTTAGGTGAGTAGCTATGACTTAATAAGACAGAAAGAGGAAGATGCATCCTCTCCTTACACGTCGCTGTGCGCTTGGCAGGGAACCTGCTCTTTCCTCCAGTTGTGTTGAGGACGAATTAAGCAGGGAGAATTCACCACGCCTTCTGCAAACTCCATGGCTTCATACTGAAGCTGGAGGGGAAAGGAGATTGGATTTCTGAAAAGGTTTCAAACAGTTAACCCCCTTTTCTCAGTGCTTCTGAGGAATATCAATCAGTAAATTAACAATGTTATTCATGTTAGTAACAAAAAAGTCCAAGGAACTAGAGCATACATCCCCAGTGTATAGGTGGAGGCATAGACTGTGAAATGGATTAAGTGAATTGCCACATGGTGAAGCTGAAAATCCAGCTCTCTTGTGCCCAAATCCTACTCTGTAAGGCCTCTTGCTTTTGCTCCTTTTGAAATTACTGGTATTATGAGCCATCCTCAGCTTTTCTCTTCTTTCATTGCCAGGACGGTGTTCTCTGGAAATGCTTTGTAATCTTGCATGCTTGGCCAGGTCTTTATAGCCCTGGAAGACAGATTCAAGAAGAGCTTTGAAGGAGATCTGCTTAGACTAAAATCTCAAACTCAAAACAACAAAGTAAGAGGAAATGGAAACAAAATGGTCTTGTAAACTAGTGGCATATAGCTATGACAGTCTTTGCAAGCTGCTTGTTGCTTCTAGGATTAGTTTTTGACTCCCCACAACTTTCTGAGCTGCAACAAAGTGTGTGGATTCCAGATTCCAGCTTTGCCTCCCCTGTCCCTGAAGTTTCTTGAAGCTTCTTTCCCTGAGTTTGCTCAGCAGCTTTTGAGAAAAGATGCTGCCTCCTCTTTTCCTCCTTGACCCACTGATTTCTGAAAGGAATACAGCATGTAATGAAGAATGCAAAAATTAAATAGCCAAAATCCTCCCCTTGTAAAGGCCATTTTTCAAGTGGGAAGGTAGAGAGGATCATTCCATCTAAAGAAACAAATGTTCCCTAAACAAACAATGAGAAGAGCTCTCTATAGCTATAGGGAAACTATGAAATGAAGGGGAAACAGTCTTCACAAGACAAGAGTGGCTCATGCCAGCTTTCCACGGTACTTTCACTCTCTCTATTGTGTTTCCCAGCCTCTGCAGAAACCAAAGCTTACCTGTGCTTTCCCTGAGGTCTTCAAGGGACTGATTGTTTTTCAAAGTACAAAGACCTACTTTATTTAGCTTTTAAGGGCTTTCAATGGTGCTATGAAGTCATTCATGTATTCAGAAAAGTACATCTGTATATCTCTGCAGAATCACATTGTTTTATTGCTGCTACAGCACCATGAGACTGCATTTCAGATCATTCCCAGAGAAATCTGGCTTTCGTTCCAAACAAAAGTAAGGTCTCCCATAAACCATAGCTCAGTTTAGAAACATACTCGGGGACTGTTGCCTCTCACAAAGTAAGGAAGGCAGTGAATAGTTTCACTTAATCAAAACAAAACCAACCAAACAAAAAAACCTTTCCCTGAAACACACCGTATCAGTGCAATAAGCCTCAAGGCTTTAGTAACTTACACTCCTCTCAATTGTGTGTGACTTTGTTAGAGGATGCATTAGTTAACGCTAATGAGTGCTTGCCTACAAACTCTCATCTTTATAACTAACACACCAGCACTTGTCTCAGAGCGTTACAGAGACATTACATCAGCCTACATAGCTAACTGTGATTTATTAGACTGCAAAACAAAAGCAATGTAAAAATTAGTGAGAATGGATACTGGGAGGAGAAAAAATGTCAGACTGATCTCATGTATTTCCTTAAGAGAGGATGCATCCATTCTGTCCAAATCAAGGTCCCTGTGTATTTTTTGCTTTATCTTTATATTCAGAAATATCATCTAGAGCAGGCTGGATTTTATGACTGTATGTTAAAATTCTCTGTCAATTTACACGAACATTGAAGGAGCTGTCAAAACTCTTTAAACTCAAGGACAAACTGACAAACTGCATACCTGTAAGTCCAAATATGGAGAAGAGTAACATTAACTTCAACGGAACAGTGCAGGGACTGCAAACTGAAGAAGTGCTTAAATGCTCTGATGGATCATTACCTCCTTCTGCCCTGTTTTAGACCAGACTCGTACAGTTGAACTGAACAGGAAAGACAGGGTAATGTAGCAATAGTTCATAGGCAGCCAGTGCACGTATAACTTTCTAAGACAAGCTCCCCTTTGACTTGAGTCAGAGTGTTGGCAGCTTAAATTAAGTAGAGGGATTATTTTGTAGCTTTAGGTCCCTATGCTGCAATCAGACCTGGAGAGAGTCTCTCAAAAGAAATGTCTGAATCACTGGAGCCATTTTGAGTCACTATCACTGCAGGAGAAACAGTAAGTGCTGTGGTACAGAAAGCTGTTCACTGGGTAATCAGGTGCTGAAAGTGACTGATGCTGAAAGCCCTGATTGGCATTAACATTCATCACCAAAATGCCTGCTCATAACAAGCTTCCAATCTTAAGGCCTTATGTGAAGTACACACCTTACAATAGCCCATTCCACAGGGCAAAGATATACCTGAAGAAAAGTTAAAAGAAACAGAGATAAGACAGCAATTAATTATTTTGTCACTTCTTTTATGTTGTTCTGTAAACAATGGACAAGTTTCTTAAATACACTGTTTTGGTAAGTATTTTGATGTTTAATCATTATTTTTGCAGGTTAGGCTATCAGATAGGTGTAGTCTCTGTTTGTGCTGCAATTGCTATTAAATAGAGAAAAATTAATTCCCAAGTATGGCTTCTTTTTACCATACGAAACATGGAAGTAAATGTAATTGGAATCAACTTTGGTTGCCTTTTCAACAATTTTCACGTAGGGGCTTTGGGCAACGATTTATTTCTGAATCCTTTGTGAAAATAAAAAAACAAACCCAAGAAAATAACAGGTTATATGAAAGTGAAATCACAAGGGAAAATGTAAAAGAGTTCAAGAGTTCCTCTAAGCTTTCCAATAATATAGTGGAGTTATAAAGAGGAGGATTGGACTGACCTCAAATATCAGGTAAAGGTCAGGTAAAACTATTCATGAAGAGATATGATACTTCTGACTTCAAAAAACTGAGCATGCACATTTGGAGAGTTCTGCTGTTTCTTTAAACAGCGGTTGTGAAAAAAACCACTTTCATAAATAGTGTGACATCTACTGATAAATTCAACAAAAGCAATTTTGTATCTATTGCAGAGATAGGACCAAGCCTGACATTTAAATGAATGCCCACAGATACAGATTGAGGAGAGTAGGTAGATAGCTATATCCATTGCCAGCTGTCTTCCCTCTGTCCTGTCTTTTAAACCAATCAGGGTTGGAAAAAAAGAGGAGAGATTTTCTTCTTTTGGAAGAGAGATGACTAACAAATGAGCTCTTTTTGCCTTTTTAAAATTAGGGATGTCAGATCTTCATTTATATTACCACCCTCCATTTTTATTTCCAGTTCTAGTGCAATACTTAGAGAATAGTTGGAATAAGCAGTGTAAAACTTCAAGCGAAAGAAAAGGTCATTCTGTAGAAATAAATATCAAAAATAGGTCGGCAGCCTGTACCATAAAGCCTCCTTTATGCTGTTCTGGTAGCGGTAAAGGTTATTACAGACCCAGAAAAAGTCCCAAAGGTTACCCCTTTGGAAAAGACGACACCATCACTTGATCAGCATTGCTCCACATATAGCGTAGAAAGCAGGGGTGAGGTGCAGCAGCTCTAAATTCCTTCAAAAAATAATGGAGCGTGGAAAGAAGAGGCGAAGAGTGGCAGCCTTCAAACCATTCAGGGTAAAGCTGAAAGGCCCAAAAGGCTCCAGGGCCATCGGAGGACGGCCATGGCACCCCTGCACAGGCTGTTCTGGCCCGGCTGCCTCCCCTGCCAGGGCCGTGGGAGCTACAGGATTTGTGAACCACCTCTGCCAGCAAGTACAGAGAAATTTCCTTTGGGACTTTTGTGTTTATGTTAAAGCCTTTTGCACCTTTCATCTCAGCTTACAGAGCTGAGATGAATTCGTAGTTAAGATTCTAAACTACCTAAAACACCAAAAAAAATGCATTCTCTTAAGCAATTTTAGTGCATCTCTCTAGAGTGCTGATGTTGCCAGGGTGATCGTGTAGCAGAGCAGAGAGCAGGGAAACAGTGGCTCTTTGCGTTTTGGGGCAGATGGTCTGCAAAATTGCTCTTACTGCATTTGCCCCCTACCAAAACAGATCTTGGTTTAGAGTTAGTGGCTCTTTGACTTTCTCTAGCGTATGTGTCTGTGTCTTTCTTAATGTGAGCTTTAGAAATTTCAGTCGTTACAGACCTGAGGCTGCAAACCTACTTAGATAGAAATCCATGCCTATTTTGCATTTTATTTCCTTCTGTACTGAATGGGAAAACTAAAGGACATGTCTGAGGAGGTTTGGCTTCTCAGGAGAGGTGCTGCACAACTCCCAACAAGACTGAAATCTGGATTCATGGGAAGCAACCAGTAATGTAAGGATACCTTTTACATGTCTGTTGGTTGATCTCTGTAGTATGCCTGCAGAGGCAGAGGAAAACCAAGCTTTTTGTAGAAGTCCAGATCCGCTGCACAAGTTACCTCTCTGACTGGCATGTCATTTATCCAGAAATCCCATATACACTGCAAGGGAAAGTGTCACTGAGTGAGATGGAAGGGCTAAAAACCCATTAGCCCCCCAGTAAATCTGCTTTGAAGGCTAATCTGATCTATTGAGCTCCTTACAATATTCCCCCGGGCAGACTAGATTTACAGAGCCTCCGACAAGCGCAAGTGCAGATCTCACTGCTGCCGCGGGGGCTTCACTGGGGCTCAGCTCGGCTTGCTCAGGTTGCAGAGCGGTGGCACGTCTGAATTCTTAGCTTCAGTTACAGCCAGAGGTTTTTCATTTGGGTTGTACTTATTTTCTTCTCAAAACTTTAATAACATTGAAATTTTAAGAGTTAATCACCCAAGTCAGATTTCTGCCCACTCTCTTTTCAATTCAAGAATGACTAAAGGATTTTGATGCTGTGAAACCTGAACTGTAATCTAAACAGAGCTCAATTTTAAGCATCAGAATAAATATCTTTGTCCATCTGAGCTTAACCCATGACCCTTTCCCTCCTGACACTCCAGCGTCAAATCCATCCTCTCTCCCGCATTCACCTGAAAGCCTTTGAATCCTGTATCGCAGAGCACGCCAGCATTGTACAGGGGTGTGAAACAAGTCGAAGATGACAATGACACTGATAGAGACCTACTCACTTTTAAAAATTGAGAATAACTCTACTGATGGCAAATGTGTACTGTGCTGAACACAACTTTGGCCCTGGGCCTAATAGTGCAAGGCAAGAGTCTGGCCACTGCCATCAGCAGGACCAGGGAACAGTGGTGGCTCTGGGACCTCCCTGCTCACCCAGCCATGGAGCTCCCCTGGCACAGGCTCAGCCTGAAGCTGCTTCTTTAAACAGTCCCCGCTAAACAAGTTGACCTCTGCTATGAGCAGGATCTGTCCTCTTGTTACAAGACACAGGAGAAAAATGCTGTGACTCACTCTGGGCTGGGGGTCCTGATTTGCTTTTGTATTGTCACTGCTGTTGCAAAAGCTAACTCTTATTTGTACCACATAAATTTTCAGACTACATTAACAGCTGTATGATGCCTTGCCACTCTCATTGCTGAGCAAAGGTTATTGCATCCAGTGGTAAATCAAGGGGTGCATTACACTGGGAAAAATGTTGTTTTGCATTAAACAATCTTCTTCAACCCTCCCAACTCAGTCTCCAGCCTGATTCTGGGACAGAGCCATGCCATGTTACTCCTCATGGCAAAACCACATAAATGATAAATACGGAAGGAAAACAGGGAACAAACTTACATAGTATTCAGATTTCTGATTCTGAGGCCTTTATCCAGTCAGGGGGAAATTGCTGTTCCTCTTTAAGCAGTGTATAAAATAAATCTGAGAGTTTGTTTACAGATAAAGAAAATACACAAGAGTGCAATGGGACAAGTGTAAAAATTCCCACACTGACTCTCTTTGCTTACTCAGAAAGAGGAAGTAGTCTGTCTGTTTTCGAAGTTCTTCCACCTTTGCTTTGTTACTCAGCAGGGAAAATATTTTTTTCCTTGCTTTTTTTTGTTGTTTTAAGGTGAGAACTGTTCCATAGGCTTTATGCTCTGTGTCACTTAAAGGAAGATGGAAATTTATGTGGGATACATTTTTTCTCACTATTTCTTTTTGGCTAATCTTTTTAATAAGATCTCTGTCCAAGAGCCAAATATAAATATGAAGCACTTGCTTCAGTGCTGATGACTGAAGCTGCTGACCAGCGGATGTCCCTATGACAGATGCATATCATATTCTGGTTTCAACCTCTGAATACACGAGCTTTTCCCCCCACCCCCCAAAAAGGGTGTAGTTGGCGAATGGAGGAAGTTTTGTCCTGCAGCTGCTATTGCTGCCAGTTTCTCATGTAGTAAAAGTATATGATTCCAGTGGTGCTGTAAACTTCATCACTTCTGAAAGCATTTCTGCACATGCTGGACTGTAAAGTGACACTTGCCAGGTGGTTTCTGTGCTCAAGTGCATCTGCTTTGCCTGTTGTTGTAACTTTTTCTAATTGTAAATGCTGTTGGTCCTGGGCCTCAGTCTCCCTCTTACTTTCACCATTGATATGTTGTAGTATCTCCTTACAAGTAAAATTAATCATGCCCCTGTCAGTGTCAAGGAAGTACTAACACAGAAGTATTCTTTGCACAATTAAGGTGACTGTGGTGGCAGCCCAGAAGTGTGAAGTTTCTATAGTCTGCTCTGAAATTACACCTAGTCACAGGCAGAGAGGAATTTCACACTGTTTTGTATTGCCTGTGATTTCAGGTAAGAAAATCTTACATTGTCAGACACGCTATCTCTTATTTATTGGATGATTCTCTCCGGTTTATGTAAACAAAGTATTTTACTGCATAAAAATTGCTGGAAAAACATTAAATGGAAGCTAATTCATTTGCAGGCATACTTAGGCTCCTAAAAATTTCAAGGTAAGTTTGTTTAAAATGCCAAAATATTTTAAATGCGCTGTTTTAGAAGTACCACAGATCCTTGGAAATATCCTTTCACGGAATGTAGCCTTCTAAATGTTTAATTTAACAACTGATAATAGGATTCAGGCTCTTCAGGCTGAGAGCTTTCAGAAGTTTACTCAGCTTGTTTATCTAGATAGAGCAGAGATACAGCATGTAATTGAATAAACAATGGTTTAATTAATTTTTCAGTCTTGCAGTATAGTTAATTTGTGCATGTGAATGATAACCTCTTTGGCGGTTGCTGGTTTCAGATCATAAAGCAGAGTTCCACTACAGGGACAAAAAATGACTTTTCAGTCCTCATCTGTGTTTTACTTCTGAAGAAAGTACTAGAAATCTTATATCTTTTTTATAGACACTACAGAAATATTTTGATGCTTGTTTGAAAGTTGAACTATTATGGCCTTAGATCCTCTGTTTAATAGTAGTTTCACTTCAGCATGAACTAGACCCTTCCCTGGCAGAAGGCAGCCTGGGTGTCCAGACCCAGTTTGCACAGCACTTTCATCTGCTCCCCAGCAACATGGGCTTTTTGGCAGACCCGTCCAGCTGTAGAGGTTGGTGCATGATCGCCTGGGTATATGTGTAGACACTAACAGGCGTTGGTTGGGTTGGCAGAGTTGGATGAAACAGCATAGAAACACAGCCAGCTTTGTTTGCTTTCTCCCTTCTGAACACATGGCTGGGAATGACAAAGATGTCTGAATGTGCAGGATTTGGCCATTCCTACTTCTAATATGTAGTTTCAAACTTTGGGGTTGTGCTTTTGGCTTGGTTTTTTGCTTGTTTGTTTGGATTCTTTCTACTGAAGCAAACAGAGCATTTGTAAAGCGCAGATACATTTTGAAAAACCACAATAAAATGAAAGAAAATCACAATAATTACAAAGACTGAGTAAAGGTCAAAGATAGAGTTGGTCAAAGTCATCACCCAAACGTGCTCTGTAGTTTTCCTGTGGTGCGTCACAGCTCCTCAGACTTACACTGGGCACTGCCAGTCCTGTTTGCTTGATTGCCTTTCTTCATGTCTCAGTCTTTTTTTAGAAGTCCCGAGCCCACAGCTGCATGAAGAAATAATATACAGACAAACTTTAAGGCTTTGTATTAAACAAAAGATTGGTTTGGGTCCTCCGTTAGGCTGAAGTAGTCAGACCGAGAGCTTAAAACCTCCAGTTTTTCTCAGACTTGTCTTACAGTGCCATTTTTAGGATCCTGGTATTTTTACCATTTTTAACTTGTTCTTTGACAATGATTCCAGGAGAAAAGGCAAACAAGAAATTACTGAGAAACTGCAGTTCCTGTGCCATTGACACAGGTGATGTGACTGGAGAATCACAGGAGTAATTTAGCAGCCGGTATGAAAAGGTCTACTTAGGAATGTTCAGGCTTTAATACATGGGATTTTGGTTATGATTGCTGTGGCTTTTGGTTGCACAATAAGCTTGTGACCAGATAAGATTACATTACATTGCTCTTTATATTTTTCAACTCCATTGATAAGGAAATACAGTGAAGATTAACTGCAAGGAGAATTTGGTTGAGTGTTTATTGAAATAAGAAAAGCATCAGCAAAGATTTTATCATTCTGATCAGACCAAGCACAAGACAGAAAGTCATTGGTTATATAAAGTACCTCATCTAGTAGCATCTGAAGATTATGTGGATTGAAAACAAGCAATTCAGGGTCTTTTGCAAGAAATTAGAATGATAATGAGTGTAGAAACTCCTAAGCAAGTTTAAATCTCCAAGTAAAGGTGTTTTCTGGTGTGCACCATTTCAAACAATAACTAATTTTGGAACTAATCACTCTCTTAGTAAGATCTGCACAAGAGAAAAGTAATGGAGGAGACCTCTGACCTCCCTCCAGAGCCAGAAAGCTTGGGAAAGAGTGAGCATGAGACATCCACAGATGTGCAACAGCAGCCAGAAGCTGGGAAAGAGAGGGAAATGTTGGCACAAAGCATAAAAGTCAAACTGAAGGCTCGGCAAGCAAGAGGTTAAAAGTGAAAACCAGACTCCCCTCCTGCTACATGGCTGAACAGGGAGGGGAAGTGTTGCCTGGTGGGAAGGCTGTGTCCTCTCCACACTACATTCCCTGGAAAAGCCTCTGGTGTTTGCTGTAGAGGGCTTTACTCATTTCTGGAACGTCCTTTGTGCTAATAGAGTTGTCTCTGGCCCGATGCAGTAAAAAGTTTCTTCTTAAAAAAAAAAAAAAAAAGACAAAACCAAGAAACAACAAAACCAACAACTCAAACCCACAATAATAGGATTTAGAAACAAAACCAAATAAGTTTATAGTAGCAGACTGGCTGTTAATTTTTCCTGTACACAGATTGTTCTGATTTATTTTTGGAATATGGCCCTAAACTCCAGATTTATTCATGAAAGCTCTGAGAAACTTACTTTCCCTTTATTACAGGACACAAGATCCCACAACCCTCTGATCTTCTTTCCTTTCACTTTCTACCTTAGTTTGAAAGACTTTTTTCTCCTGGCTCCTCTGCATTATATTCCTTGGCTTTTTACAGAAGTACAACTTCTGTGTGCCAAACTCTTTTCACATAATTTAGCTAAATCCATATATCCAGTTCATACAATTGAACATGAATCTCTGGCAGATGCTTTCTCAAAATCTGGCTACTACGTTAGCATTTTTCATCCCATGCTGTTTTTTAAGAGATTTTTGCACATGCAGCTTTAACTTTTGGTAATTGGAAATAAAAACACCTTCTTTCCTTCTACAGATTTAAACAATTTCTTAAAGACTTGGTTCCCAGGTTTTGCATTCAAAGCACAGTGACCTGGAAATTAGATGTTCTGTTTTCCTAGTCCTTCCTGTTTTCCAAAGAAAAGCTCAAGATTTGAAGACATTTCTTTAAAAAGTATGGAAACTCCAGTATTTTGCCTAATGTTCCCCTGTCCTAATCCAATTTCTTTGAAGCACAGGTTGGATCAGCAGCTTGTATTTGGTTGCAGATGTTGTTCTGCCTCTTACTTGCTAAGCTACATGAGATGCTGAAGAAGTGGAAGCAGTGGGTTGCGTGTTGTGTTTGTCCATCACATTTCAAAGCAACTCATCTGGATCAAAATTAGCTCTGCCAGTTTTCTGCTTTTGATTTAGAGAGAAAAAAGCACAACAGTATTCAAGCTTCTGCAACAGTCAAAGTGTATTCAGTTTCCTTACCTGAAGACTACCATTTTGGTTTATATGCCTGTGAAATGAAGCTATATTTTCATGCATCCTTGTTTTGTGACCAAACCCTGTAAATGATAAAGATCAAACACTGGAAGGCGTGCGCACAATGTACTTCTACTGCACTGAGGCAGAAAAAAACATCAAGCTGTAAAAGCTGTCTGAGCTACCAAAAGGAGTTATGAGGAAGCATGAGTGCTGCCAAAGATATTGAGAGAGAATATGTGTTTATATAGTAAATTAATTTCAAACAAAAGCAATTTATCTTGTCTGGAGATTCATATGGTATGTAATGCAGTTGAATTAGAAAAACAAGAACAGAATGCTCAAAAATTCTTACCTATTTAAAAGCTGCACTAGGCACTTTCTATTTTAGGACAAGATTTAATTGCATTCTGTAAAATGCACTGTCAGGACAGTCATTTTCTCACTAGCAGGTAACAGCAGTTCCAATAAAATGTGCTTTCTCCATTGTAGCTGTAGGAACTGTTGCTACTTAGAAACTAGCATAGTCATTAATCAAAACAAAAAGAACAAACTGTTATATAAAGCAATGATTTTACCAGACAAGTACTTTGAGTCTGCCTAAAACAGATGATCAGAACATATTACCCAGTTCTTGGTTTATTATCTCCATAAAAACTTGGAAGGATACATGTCTGGTTTAGAAAAAGTTTTCTTTTTTTTCCAGGCACAAATATAATGTTCTTCTTCAAGTGTTGGTCTGTTGTTTTTTTTTTTTAATCTTTCTGGTTCTTGCAACATTTTTACCTTACCGGTGTCTGATTTATTACTGCGATAGTTCAAACACACACATTGACCACTGTGGTTGCATTGAAGATGCTGAAAAGGAGTGAATACCAACGGGAAACTTCACTGGGGGTCTTATCAGTAGTAGTAACCATGGAAATGTTTTGGATGATCTGAAATAGTCTAAGGATAAGTAATAGGACAAAAGCAAGCAGAGGGAAATTTATACTGATTCTTAGGGAAAAATAAACTTTTTATGTTAAATTATATAAAAGGTCACTAGGGAACAGGTAGGTGCTTGGAGTAATTTTAAACTGGTTTGGATGAAGAAATTTGAGGTTCTCTTGCAGGAAGCTGTTTTGGCAGGAGGAGGGACTCTTCTGATCCTAGATTCATCTCAACAGTAATTGCAAATGTTATGATTCCATGGGCCTTGCTGGGCACTGGTAACTTTCTCAGTTTGAGTATCTAAGTGCCTGCCATGTACCTTTTCAAATCAACACTGGAAATCCCTATTCCCTGGTGATAATACCATTCTTCTGGAAAATATTAATTGAACCAGGAGACGTCTCAGAGACTAAGCCACTATCAGGCTGTCTTAGCAAGTATATAAATTAAATAGATCTTTCTTAAGCAGAGGCCTGTAAGTGGAACTCAAACAGCCAATTTTCTCCTAACTTACAGTGAGTGAGAGATAGGAAATAATTTAGTTAGAAACCTGAGTTTGAATAAGAAGTTATTTGGTTAGAAATAATTCAATAGTCATTCAACTATTCATTTTGGGTTTGTATTCCATTTCAGAAAGGCTGTACAAAAAGGGAGTACAAGAAATGAGTGAATGGAAAAATAAAGCGAAATTCAGATACAGTGTTGTAGAGTGAGTGTAAGTAAATACAAATACATTGAAAGCTGGCAAAATGAGGTGAGACAAAATGTTAATATTGATGTACTACATTTATCCTATATGGGCTACTTATTGATTCCAGTAAGCTGCTTCTTCCATCCCTGTTATGCTCAATTTGATTTTGCTAGTCACCTTTGCTCTCTTGCTATCCCTTTTTTGTAGGGATACATTTTTAAATGATATGCTGATTTACTTGTGACTCCTGCTTTCCTAAATAGATGAGGATTTGCAAAACCGTGTCTGTCTTTTCCTAATCCTTCATATTGTTACAGAGGATGAAGAAGTATTTTCTAATTTTAATTTCAATTATTTTTAGGCTAAAGCAGTGACTGAACTCAGATTACCTCCTCCTGGCAGTGTATCACTGGCAAAAAGAGAATACTCTAAATTTCTTTATTGTACAGTGATCTTGGTGTCCATTACAACAAAGGCATTATAATAAGTTTTTAAGTACTAAAGAATGTAAGATTTTCATTGTATTGAATCTGCACAAATAGAGCATTATAAAAAAGGGTTTATAAGGCTTTTCTTTTTCCTCATTTGCTTGATAAAACCACCAGAAACACCAAAAAAAAAGTAAAGAGCTTGCTTGATTCAGTGTGCATACCAGGATGCTTGGTAAGCTGCCCATGTTGTAAAAGACAATGATCCTTTCTGTGGCATTCTCACGAACGATACCTTACATTATACCTGGTTAGAGAGAAATTTTTTTCATGCTGTTTTGAAAAAGTGAGATGGCAATGAAACACGTAATTTCTTTGAAGAAGCTGGTAGATGTTTTTGACATTACCTCACTTTTATTATTGTAGAGCTTTCTTCTGATGAACCCATGCAAGTCACTTACACAGAAGCTTCCTTCTATGACTCTTTGAGGTTAGTTTATTTACTTTTATACTAATAAAAAGCAGCAGAGAGAAATCGTAAATGCGTTAGTTTCCAATTCATACTTGCCTGGATCATAAATAACGTTATATTGAGTTGTTACCTAAAGGAAGTACATTTTTATGTATTAAGATTAGACTTTGTTGAAATTGATGGATAGAAAAACTGCCTCCACCTCTCCCTCTCTGCTGTCATCTTTGCTCAACATTTGGACCTATAAGAGTCTTTTGGAAATCCCAACATGATATGTAGGAAGCAGCCAAGTGTCACTACTGGTCTTTGGCTTGTAGATCCTGTAGATGTGATTTAGGCAGCTCTGAACCTGCTTTTACAGAACACTTGTTGTAAGGAAGACAAATTGCCGTTTTCTAATGCCTTGGATTCATAAAAGACACAATTGGTATAAAGCCACCTTGAGTCTTCTTAATACCTATTCGACCTTAGGCTGAATACAGCTCACCAAGGCCGAGCTCTCTGACTGTATCTAAAACTGCTACAATGAATAATTTAAAGACTTCTCTGAATACTTTTAGATATTATTTTCTGGTATATTGAGAAACAATTTTTTATTTACTGTGATCAGTATAATCCAGATGTAACTGCTCTTCTTTATATTTCCACGTACATGCTTTTAGCTTCAAATCTGCTCAAAAATAACATACTGTAGGATAATGTGAACAAAAATCATTCTGCCTTTGAACTCTACTTGACCTATCAAAAACTCAGTGAAAAATCACTAGTACCCTGAGCTCACAAAGATAACAGACTGACATTTTCAGTCAACTTGTACTCAGCAAGCTCTATAGTTTTCTCTGAGCTGTGACATTGACTTAAAATACTCTATAGCCATTTGTTCGTAATCAATAAATCAAAATAGTTTGTTATTCAAATAAACAATTGTAACAGTACACTATTACTGTCAATTAAGCAGCTTCCCAGCCCATTTTTAAATTAACTGGTTTAACTAAACTTATTTTCTTCCTTAAGAGAACAGCCAGGAAAAAAACAAACGAATAAACAAATAAAAACCACAAAAATCCCCCAGTGCTATTTAGAGCAATGAGGCCAGCTTACAAAAGTGTTGCATGCATTTACACACTGAAAGAGATGGAAGATAAAAGCACATACTGTAAGACCAGAACTTCTTGACTCAAATCAGAATTCTGAGAATAAATCAAAATGAATAGTTAGGTGTTTGATAGATGTAAACTAGCGTGTAATTACCTGCACCAAATAACATAATTTGGTATTAAACCCTTAAAAGAGCTTTCCTTTTTTTTCTCAATATAATTTCCAGCTCTTGTCATCGCATTTATGCTGATAGGAGCTCTGCGGAGTAGCATTTAGTTCTGACTTTAGCAGAGTTCTCATGCGTTGCTTTGCAATGTTGGTGTTGTCTACTGATCTCCTTCCAGATCCTGATAAAATTGTTTTCATAGGCACCAAAAGGTTCTTATCATGAAAATAACATAATATTTAATTAAATGGCATTTAAAGTATAATTTTTTGCTTGCAGTGTTCCTCCTGTAATTTCCTTTCTTCAGTCACCTTTCTTCCTCCTTAGTTATGTAGACATCTCAATCTAAGAAGCACTGGATGAGGCTCCAGAGGCAGCAGGTGAAAGGAATAGTCAGAGGAGCACTGAAAGAACATGCCGACAGCAAATATGGAAATCCAACCTAGATACTTGTAGCCTGCAAATTTGTCTGCCTGTTGTAGACATTCACATAGCTCACGTCTCCAGAGTAAATTGTTGTGTGTATTTTTTCCTCAGAAAAATCTTTTGAAGAAAAATATACTATCTTCTCTGATTGTTTCATATAAACAGGCCATTATCTGAGATGGGGCAGAAGGAGGGGGGTGTAAAGCAAATGTATACAATTGCCATTTCCGCTCTCCTCTGGGCCAAGGGTCAGTGTTGGGTGGGCTTAGAGGCTCTGCTCAGCCGTTCTGTTGCATTGGCAGAGAAGCCGCTAGTGGCAAACTCAGAGCTTGGAGGCGCTTGGAAAAGTGTAGGTATTCCTATGCATCACCAAGTACTCATTGTCAACGGAGTTACCATTTCTTCCTATTCTGAAAATTTCTGCAAGTCTAGGAAATAAACTGTATTTCATTGCAGTTTGTATCTGGTTTTTTTTCATCCTAAAGATTAGGAGATGACGCATTTCTGCAATAAAATTAATCTTTGTATACACATTCTATTGCATGTGTTATTTTTTCTTATCAAAGGAATTAACCTCTAGTACCAAAAATTACCATACACTGTAAAAATTAAAGAGGGCACTAAAAACATAGTAATAAAAAAGATATAAATCAGTTTAAAAATAACATAGGTTTTCTAGTTGAGCTGTTTATTACCATTCATATTAAAATTTTATGGGAGAATGAAAATGTCAGTTATTTCTGTGTATCTGACCATCAAGCTGCAAACTTGCCCATTAGTTAGAATAATGAAGTTCAAAGCAAACACTCATGCCTGTATGACCAAACCACCTAAAATTTCAAAATACTTGAAATTAATGACATAGAAAACAATATATTTCAAACAAGTCTATACAAAGTTAATATATCTCAATGTAAGTAGGTTAAGAATGATTAACAGATTACGAATTGTTATCTTAAGTAAGAAATCTCCATTGGCATCATTTATAACAAGCCTTCCACAGAAACATACTTAATTCAGAGTAATTCAATCTCTTGAGTAACAAGTACAAGAAGTATCTGAAAAGTGATATAGAATCATTGCTAGTAAAATTTGCCAATGACAAAAAAAAACCAGTAAAGTAGTAATAAGTAATGGTGCTAGGTCAGTTCTACAGCTCAGCTTGGGTGAGAAGGCATACTTACTGTAACAGTACAAATTATGGTTTCTACAGAAGTAGAAGACTTTAAGACTAAATACTCAAGTTTGTATATTCAGTAGAAGTTTGCTAAGTTCAGCCACCTTTTGATGCGCAGGGTCTACTGTAAAATTTTGTTTTGGTCTTAAGTGTTGCAATTTTAGCTGTCCTGAGTTTTTATTTGTATCTGGGAATTTAAAGGCCTTGAAAAATTTGAAATACGTAAGGCTGGTTTTCACATCAAAATACAAAAGGGGGAGTTTCACATGGTTTCAACATGAAGCCATAAATGAGAACTGTTTTTCCTAAGCCTGATACCAAGGCAGCCGTAAGAATCTGAAACCTGTGATTCATACCATATCCACTTCTTTTTGAAACTAGATAAATTTTCAGTCTTCTTCCATTTATTATATGCTTTCTGTAACTCTAATATTTAGCCTCTGGCCTTGCTGTTGCTAAAATGCCCTGCTGTTGCAGAACTCCAGTTTGTGATGACTCACCCCCCCCGAAATGTCTTTCCTTTGAATGATGACAGTGTTGCCAAGTCTTTATTCTTTGCTTCATGACATATTTAATGATAAATAGTTGCTACCTGAGATGCAAATTCTTTTATGGGACTAAGATAAGTGATCACCAGCTCAGACTAATTCCTCTGTGGCCTTAAGCAAGACACTTCAGTTCTCTATAGCTAACGTCCTTATCTGTAAAATGTGAATGGCACCACTTCGTTTATTGCTTAAAAAGAAAGCAACAATAAAGCTTTTTGCTTCTAGCACTATGATAATGCACATCTGACAGGCGTTACTGTTCAGGAGGAAAGAAATAAATGAGTACTACATAGGACTAAGCAATTACTCTGTACAAGTCCAAGACTTTGAGTGTTTTATACCTAGACACAAGTGTTTCAACCTTTGAGTACTTACGTAGAGATTTGGGAGTTTGCTGGTTATGACTTTAAGACAACCAAACAAAACAGTTGTTTTTCTGTTCATTACTGAACCTGCCATGTAAAGAGTTCAATTTTTGAGTGCATTGCATTCAATTTTCCTGGTGGAGGGAATAAAAATCTGAGTCCCTGAAGTCTGTGGAGAGCTATCTGTCAATATGTCCTTTAATGTGTCTTCAGGAAAACTTCAAAATCCACAACCTGTCCCTTTCCACCACACTGAGAAGTTCCACACCAATAGCACCATGAATGGGCTGCAGCCATCTGTACGGAGTGCTTGTTTTCTGAGGTGTGAGCCTGATGAATATACTTTGCTTAACAGTGCTGTTATGATTTAACGTGGGCATTTTAGTTATCAATATTTACACCCTTCAGAAAATTGGGTGTTGGTAAACACACAATAGGCATAAATATCTTCCATGACTGTAGGCAGGGAGAATGATAAAGGCCATAGTGCCTAGTTTGTTTTTAATTTTTACTATCATTGCCAGTCTTGAGTATTAAAACTATAAAACATTTCTAACTTTAAGGGGTTGGATGCATTCTTCTTTCTCTTCTAAACTTCTCAGAAATGCAGTTCATTCTTTTTCTCATGGTTTATGACTTAATTTTTTTTTTTTTAATAGCATCACTTACTGTGGTATGAGACTTTCTCTAGCCCACAGCTCATCTCCTTCTCATCTTGCAGACTCGCAGGAAAGTTCCTCCTCTCCCAGGCACACTTCATCTCACACACAGGTAACTACTTCCTGCTAAGCTATTAATAAACAGTGTGTTATTGTGCTTCCACCTATTTGCAAATCCCAGAACACCAAAAACACATAGAACATACCAACTAATTTAACTCACAACTTCTTTCATAGAGGATTGTAATTGTTCAGGACAGAACACGTGTTTACATGGCAATCCTAAACCTCACCATACTTTCATGTTGTGCTTTCAATCTAGTATAGAGGCATTTAAGGCTTTTGCAATGTAGTTATAAAATAAGCATGGCTTGGCCTTTACATTTTTCTTTAAAAGAAAATCTGCAGAGATATAATTATGCTAGATAATATTTTTATAATTTTTTATTCTGACTAGTTGCCAAATTTAAACATAGCTTCAGAATATTATGCTTTACAGCCAGATTTTTGCATTGGGTTAGCTAGAAGGATATGTATTTGCCTAACAGAAGTACCCTAACAGAAGTACTGGTTCACAAGGCTTCACCTACACAGGTGACATCCTGGTGCAAACTATTAAGGTCTTTCCTTCTGCTCCCTGCACTTTGGTTTCCAGGGGAAATAACACCAGACCCACACAGACTCCAACATTGCCTCTCTGGTGCAATTCCTGATCTGGATAATTAGGAGCCTGAGACCCACCAAAGCACACAGACCACCCTGAGAAAAATACATGGTTCTCTGAATTTGGATTTTGAACTTGCATGTGCTTTCAGATAAAAGAAAACTCCTTGAAGGACTCTAATTAACGCTTGTATAGTGGCATTTAAAGTTCAACTCTGTTTTTTTTTCATTATAAATTGGGCTTCATTTGGGGGATTCGGTTTACATGAAACCCAGGAAAAGACAAGCTTGCCATTGTATTGCTCTCAGTGCCATATAATGCCATCCATCATAGATGAAAAAGATGATGGTATGTTTCTCTGTTTGGGTGCAATGATATTCAATATGCTTTTTGGAGAGCTGTGTGGTTGAAGTCAAAGAAACCAGAGCTTTTCTTCTGACCTTTCCCATGTCCTTTGTAGAATTGTGATTCTTAAATCTTTTTTAATTTTTTAGGTGCTAGAGTGAGGAAATGACTTCTAGGTCTGTAAGCTTTTCTTAAGACAGATAAAGGGATGTGGAATTTCTGGTATCAGGTTGCCAGTATTTTGAAGAGCAAGAAATCATTTAAAAGTTGACACAGTTTGAGTCTTTTATTTAAATTCAGATGTGCTGTAAGTAAATTTTGACTGCCTGAAATCAATGAAGTGGAACACTGAAAAGTTTCAGTGATGACATTACTGTTATCTAAAGAGATGACTTTATTTCAAGTATTTTCTCAGCTCCTGTCACGAGTGTGGGGGCAGTCCTGCCCAAGAAAGGGGGCACCTGGGAGGGGGCTGGCAGCCGCAGCAGCTCATGCATCCCGCTCTGGGCTGCCGCTTTTTTCCTGGGTACTTTATAAATTTGTCACAGCTTGCAGGCAGAAAATGGCCTGCAGATTGTAAGATGGCTACAGCCATTAAATTTAGCCTTCTTTGTATAGAAGAAAGCATAATGCAGGGTTCAGTAGAAAGGCAGGCGAATGGCTTTGCTTCTTGTGCTTTGCTTTATAAAACTTACAGAGTAACAATGCCCTGAGCATACTGAAGAGGCTGGGACATACAGACTGGAAGATTTCTTTCAGGTTGTTATTGCTGGGCTTTTTCTGCCTCAGCCTGATCTGTCTGCCTAGGTCAGATCTTGCCCATGACTGATCTGGATCACAGGATCAGAAAAATGTCTCTGCCCTGAGGTTGAGTTGGGAGAGTCTTTATTACGTAGCGGATTTCTCTTCCCTCCCCTACCCCTCGATATTTGTGCCAATAGGTGAAAAAGAGAAAATATCAGTATGTTTGCTACTTCATAGCTGGCTTGCGTATTAGAAACTCACCCTTCAGCATGGTCTTTATATGCGTGTTAAATGATGGAAAACTACAGAAAAAATGGAGGTATTTTACATGTATGTTTCAGGGCATGATACGCAGGTCCCTCAACACTTTTTTACATTAGCTAATGGAGTTGCAAGGATGGGAGACAATAAACCCTATCGAAAATAGGGTCCTGTTCTGTGTACTGAGGCACAAAGAAAAACAAGTATCAGAAGACAATATGAGAAAAATTAAAAAGAGTTGCATACACTTGCAAATCAGCAGTGTGACAGTTAACCAGCACTAAAAGCTGCTTGCCTTAATAATGATGTCTTGAAAATATGCAGTAATTAGGCATGATAGTCTTGAGATGCACTTCTTTCACAACATCATGTTTACGGTGAGCATTTAACTCACAGAGATACTTTCTTTCATTAAAAATGGTTACTCAAGCATGGTTTTAATAATTTTTTGAGGAAAAATGTAAACAGGAGTTAAATCCCCTAGCTTTTATGTGCTTCAGAGGTTCCTTTCTGCATCAGTCTTGGGTAACCAAAAAAGCTAGAAAGGAGTTTGAAATTGTGTTTTTTAACACAGTATAGAATTTTTCCAAGTATTCATATTTATTAAAGGAAATTTAGTACCTAGCTGGAATACCAAATCTATTTAACGATGCAATATTGTGGCTTTTATATCCTCTTCTCTGGAGTAAGCTGAAGCTTCCTACCAAATGATGCAGGAGCTAATTTCCCTATCAAACTTTGGAGCACAAACAAGCAATATTTAATTTATATTTTTTACCATTATTTTAAAGATTATTGTTAAGACACATCATCTTCATGCTGCTCAGTGACATAGAGTATGTCTCTACCTTGGGAGTAGACACAGGTACAGATTAAAATCTGACATCTGTTTCTCTCCCCTCCCTTTCTCTCACTGTGCGCCCATATTATTGTATACATTTACCGGTGTTGATATTTTACTGTTTTTCATGGTTAACCATATTGGCAGCTGTTTGTAAAGACTGCAACAGCAGAACATGAAGGAGAGGAACTGCAAAACCCCTCCCATGTCTCTCTGATACAGATGTTTCCCATAACTTCAGAGGAGAGTAACCTCCAGTCTGTTCATCATGAAAAAAAACATGACGACTTCTTAAAGCACAGACACCAATTTCTCTGCTTCTGGAGTTCACTAATGCTCAGAGGATGGGATTTCATTGCTGTGCAAGCCCAATAACATTGGTAAGTTCGTGGTTCAAGTAAGTGCAAAATGTCATTAAACCATTTATACCAGTTTACTGGTTAGGTAGTACATACAAAATTGCTCTGAGGAGGTGGAGCTGTTGGCTGTGTGACAGGATGGCACACTGATTTTTCAACGCTCTTACAATGTAGTCGAGATCTAATACCTGAAGTGGTTCACACCAAGTCTTCCGAGCGACGTAGGCAACACAGACCCTGTATGAGCGAGTAGAAATGGCTTGATGAGTTTTTTATCACTAGTAGAAAATAGAATGGAAAAGACTGTATACATTATATTATGAATACGCAATTTATAGATGTGTTTGGGGTTTAGTGATACTCTGACTAGTTTTTTCAATGTGCATATTTGTTTGCTGTGTATGCTGAGGATATACAATGAGCATATATGGATCACTTTTTTAATGTACTTTTCATCTGTCCTTCACTGATGTATCCACTGTATTGCCCAGAATATTTCCACAATATCCTAAATACAGTGTTCCCTTTTTCTTTAGTAGGATATACAGGGAAAAAGCACATAGTGAAGAAAATTTACTAAATATTGGTATGATACTGAGTAAAAATAATTCAGCATCATCTGTGCAATACCAGTCTTGTAATCACAGGCAAATATAAAGAAGTAGTAAAAATTTAATTGAATCGTTGTATTATTGTTATCCCTCAAACTCAAATGGAGCAGGGAAATAGTAATATTAAAACTACTAAACCACATATTAGGAGTTTTAAAGACATTTATAATTTAATGCAAGAAAATAAATAAGATCAAGTCTAGTTTTAGGTTGAACTAAGTCAAAGATTATAACATGAATTCCCCGAATTAGGTTCTCCCTAAGCCTGGCTGGAGAAGAGACATGAAAAATAAATGATTTTGCACTATTGATGTGCTCAGCTATATACATAGGTGAGGCACCTGTAGCTGTTCTAGGAATGCTCTGACTAATAATAGGTCTAGAAATCTAGGAATATGGAAGATGGTTCAACTGAGTTTTTGCCTCCTCAGCCTATTGCTGTGCTGGGCTTAGTTTGAACACAGCAGCGATGTAGGCCCAGAGCACCTCAGAGAGCGGTATTTCTGATCAGTCAGGACACTGAGTCCATAAAATATTCATAAAACCTCTGCAATTTGAATTAGCCTTTCAAGTAACAAAAAAATATATCAAAGTAATGCAATAAATTAGGAGGTCCCTCTACTACATGTGATATAAAACATAAGGATTTCTTTTAAATATTGGGTTATTGAAAAGTAAATGAGGCTTTTTCCGATGTGACAATTGTGGGATTTCCTACAGTATGAAACAGTAACAAGAAAGATACTGTGTTATTGTTAATAGCTCTATTTCTTACCATCTAAACTAATGAGCATGTTTGATCTTCCCCGATTTCTTCATGCTTCATTCTTTCCATCATTGTCAAAAGCCCAGTTCCTCACTTTTCTTATGAAATAATCTACATAATGCAAAGTGACTGTTTGTGGAGCACAGTGCGTATTCCACCAGCAGGGAAGAAAGGGCATCATTTGATAAAAGCAGACATATCGTTGAGACAGCTACAAAATTAGATAATTTTAGCAGAGAGCAGATTTTTTTTGCTGCCAGTCAAGATTTAAACAAAGGAATCACCTCACATTTGGCAGATAATTATGCTTCTCCAAGGGAAAACATAACGCTAGGTGAAAAGAGTTAAGGTCTCCTTTTTCTCAGATAATTTTGTGCTTTGAACCTTTTCAACTGCCTGTTTCATGAAAAAGCTAAAAAAATCTGAACAACTGTAACAATTATTGTTCCAGGGATATAAGCAATGTTCATGTCATCATTTTATGAGTTCACTTTTTATTTCAGTTTTCAGACTCCTGAATCACAAATCTTTGCTTTTGTTTCCCAGACAGCAGATGCCAATGTAGGAGGACACCTGCCACTTTCCATATTGCTGGTGTACAAGTTTGAATAGATTTCTTCGAGACATTGATGTTGGATATTAAAATATAAGGCTTCAATCCTATAATGTCCTCTAAATGTGAAAGCACTTCTTAATTTTAATAGTATTGAGTGTCTGCCTCAAGTCTACCTACATGGAATTTTTACAGGATTTATTACTAGCCATATTTCCATAAAGAACAAGAAAGTATGATTTTAAAGAGCTTTAATTACAAATGTGTATGTATTTAGCATGGCATGGCTATATATGATTGATTCTGTTACAAATAAAAACTAACTTTTAAAAAACAAATTCTTAGTCACAAATAGGTATCGTTGGTATGGCAGATTCTGAAAAAGAGAAGATCTTGCACATGAATATACAGGACGTGATTCTTACTGCATTTGTGCCCAGCACAATCTCCATTGGCCGCAGAGGATTTACATCAGCGCGAATGATCTGAGAACCAGCACAACAAAAAGGGTTGGATCTAGCCTGCGTAAAAACACTATCCCGAAGGATGCAGTGTTCAGGAAAGTAATTGAAAGCCTTTTCTGTCTCTAAACAGGCTGAATTTTCAAACTGGAAGCAAAGTTAAAGTGCAGCTGCCTTCTGGACATGCTGACCCGCCGATTCAAGGTGTCCAGGCGCTCCTTACCTGAAGGCGGCCGGTGCAGTTTGTCTGTTTTGCAGCACACCAGAGCACCTCCTCTTGCCAAGGACAGCCTTCAAACCCAGAGCCCAGCCCCTGTCCGTGCCTTTGTCAGCGAGACAGGGTTGGCTCTCTGAGACCTTTGTTTGTCTGAAAGTGGGAAAATAAATCAAAGTTTGTCTTAGGAGACTATACGCCAGATGTAGTGTGTTTCATTTCCAGTGGGCTCAGAAAATGGGCAGAGCTGAAGAGGCCATGGATTGCTCACCCATTGCTCTGCAAAATATCTGACTAGAGAGAAGCTGACTAAATTCTGATATTCCTTTTTGAAATTAACCTTTCTTGAACAATAAAAAGAAGAAAACAAACCAAACAAGAACGAGTTTTATTAAAAGAAGCAGTGTGAAAGATCAGCAAGAAGCTGACTGATCCCTAGAGGAAGGGGAACATATCATTTTCTCCTCTCATCATACGCTCCCGGGAGTATCTTGATCAGTATCGGAGCTCTATGCAGTATGTAAAAGAGATTACATTTCATAAGATATATTTTAAATTATACATTTCCACACACTGTATTAATATGAAATGCAATTTTATCTGATTTTAATACTTTAATGTTAGCTTCCATTATTTGCACAGTAAGTAAATGAAGAGATGTGCATGAAATCTGGATTTAATTAGATAGGACATGCTATCACTTACTGACTGACATAAGTAGAATACATTAAATACAAACATTTTATAATACTTTTCTGTCCTGAGATGATACACAGGAACACAACAAAGTTACATTTAATGCTGACTGCCAAAACCCAGCTCTTTGAGTTTTCTTTAAATATATAAAATTAAAGTTTTTTAGAAGGTAGATGTGGCATCAACAACATTTTCTCCTTTTTTTTCTGGCTGAGAATATTCACCAGATTAATCCAGCTTTCAAAAGCATTTGTTATTTCTTTCAACACTATCCTTTTGGACTTTCATTAATTTTACTTGTAACAATCAAAAGAAAATCCTGCACAATTCTCCCATAACTGAGGCTTGGTGCTATTACTGTCAGTGGAAGCTTTCTCTACTCCAAAATGTGTTCTTTTTATGCCACATAGGAAAGCACCAGACATAAGAACCAAAAAGAGAAGGAGTTTGCAGAAGGAAAGTTAGCGAGACTGGGCCTTGACCCAGGGAAATGTCTGCCTCCAGGTATTTTGAAACCCTGCTACAGAATGAAATTGCTTTTTCACTTTTTAGCTCCGACAGACCATGGTCTAAATGCCTAAGTGATTCATCAGTGTCCCTGATAATTCTCTGAGACATCTAGTTATAGCCTTACTAATGCTGTTTGTATTTCTTGTCCCTTTCTGAGGAGGCGGGTTTGCAGCGGCAGCCCTGCGGGAGCAGCTCCCTTCCAGAGGCGCAGCAGGAGGGCACATCGCCGGGGCTGAGCCGGGTACTCGCTCAGCCTTGTTCCTCCGAGCAAGATCGCAGCACCAGGATGGCTTTTCAGGATGGCTTTTCACTCCAGCAGTAACACTGCTTTCAAAGCCCATTCATTATGGCCAAATAACAAATGCTGCTTAAGCTTTACTCTTTTCTGCAGCCTTATAGCTCCTGGTGACTAACAAATCCAAGGGCAGTAATAAGTTATGGTTTCTCTGTTGTTCTCAGGCTGCTTTTCTTCTCTGGGGTACTTTTCTAGCCCTTTCATTACAGTGGCATCTGAGCACCTCGTTGCCTTTAATCTCTCAGCAGCTTCAAAGCCGTACCCAGCATGGCAGCTGCAGCAGGCCACCTGAAGAACCACCCCGGCACAGAGATCTTCAAAGTGGGTTAATGCAGACGCTGACAGCCCAGAGCTCAGCATGAGCTCACTCAGCCACCTTCTTGGGTAAGTTTTGCACCCTATTTTGTGGCTGTAGTGCCCTGCTTGGACTGTAGTGGGCACCCAGTACTGTTCTGGTACACGTGGCCCTTCAGCTCACCATAGCCACTTTTCTGATGAGTTTGTGCAGGTGGACACGCTTATGGTAACCAGAAGTCCTGCATCCGCACTGTGCTAGCTGTGGCAGTGCTACAGGACATCTGGAAGACAAGTGTCCTAAGGCCTGACATTTCTCCAGGACAAGAAAAAGGATAATTGCCAGTGCTGTGGTAGCTCCACATACTTCCCTCTATGTTTTCTTTTTTATTTTTCTTGGTTGCTAATTCCCATTAGACAAAAAGCTTTCTACACGACAGTTTGTTATACACAATTCACGTAGAAAATTGTTGGTCAATATTAAAACCAGTCAAAATAAAACCAGATCCATTAAATTCCTCTCTATCTCAAGAGGTCTGATTTCCAGTAGCTCCTTCATTGGCTTTTTGATCTTCCCTCACAGCAGACTCTTTCTAATGTTCGGGAAACCTTTATGTTTTTATTCATAGCTGCCTACATACACTCTTTGTTTGTCATTTATGCTACCTATGATAATGCCCCTTTCATCTTAAAATACTGCACTGAATTTGTCTTGATTTTATGTTAAAGGTTACACTGACAAAGGCTGATAAAACACACGGAGTATTATTTGTAATTGCTTATAAGCTTGCAGTATCCAGCACGACACCATCGCTTCTATAAAGTATTATCCCATAAAGATCATTTTGAAAGTGAATGTCATATCTCATTTTACTTTGACATGTAAATACATTTCAGCCTATCTATCTAAGCCTTGCCAGCACATCCATCACTACAGAAGTGTGCTGGTGCCAGTGAATCAAAGCTACAGCAGGAGTTAACAAGTGGCGTGCTAATTAATGGCTCCAGCAGAAAGTTGTAAGAGTGATTTTTTCAGACACTTCACTCAAAAGTGATTGAGGAGGAAATGCCTTTTTAAAATTTTTATATAATGTCACGCTAAATGAACCATAAAGAAACAATATAGAAAATATGTAGCTTGGAATTTATGAGGACATTTTACAACTATTAAAGACCACATTTAAAGGTCTGGGTTTTAAATGGAGCTGAGGGACCTCTGAAAACAGCTTTACCAGCGAGGTCATCTTTAAAAATGGAAAGGAAGAAAACAACGTCCCAAACATCACAGTCAGGAACATGACAAAGCACAGAATTGCTAGACAAGAGAGGAAGGAAGGAAGCTAAAATGCTAAGAAATCATTATACCAATCATTCAAATCCAAGAGAAATGTTGACTGCCAGTCACAGCAAAATGAGAAGTGGCATTACAGCTGGCTTTTAAAAAAAAGGTCTTTTGGACCAGTCATCCTCACTGGCTACTTGAAACTGCTGCTGATCACAGCTTAGCTGTGTCATGTTACTGCATCTCAGAAGATGCAAATCTTGTCTCATGAGAAAACAGTTCTCAAAACATGATCTTTTTCCGATGACATATGGAAAGAAATTCCTCATATATATTGAAACCATTTTACTTTCTTTCAAGCAGTTTCAGTCATATGATATAGGGTATAGCAATAAAAAGCAGTTCCAAAGTAAAAAACCTAGAAGAAAAAAATTAAAAAAAATTTTTAAATATTTACTTTTAGGAAAATTTTTCTCCCATCTTTTCATCAATACATTCAATTTCCATGAAATACTTTTGCAAAGTAATTTGACTTTGATAAGACAATGTATTGGCTTGGATTTGGATTCTCTGGCAACATTTCTCTCAAAGCTTTTTTTCAAACTGACCTGATAGTAGAAACATTATCCTTATTGTGTGAAAATAAAGGTCCTCTTTGCTTTAATTAAGGCAGTTAGTTCCTCCCCCTCTACAAAAAGACAAAACTCAAGTCATTGTTTGAGAGGGAGTATAAAGAAATCCAACTACTAATATTTTTTGGCAGGAAACATAAGGCCAAGCTCTGTCACTCTCTGAAAAATGGAAAGCAAAAGTGTAGTGGCAGAAACAAAACTTGTTAATTGTATTCTTGACAATTTTTTTCAGTAGCCCTGGCCTCCTTCCAGCCATGCGGATTGTCATACAATATCTAAGTAGTGTTGAATACACACTCGTCCTTCCCTTCCCCACAAATATTAGACTGTGGTCTGCCAGGAGAGCCAGGGTTATTTGAGGAGCAACATGTTGCAATTGCACATTTGCAGGTGGTGGGAAAAGTAATGGGAGAACACACACTTTGCATTAAATAATCTAGTAATCTGCAACTGCAATAGTGATCATATATGTGCAGGGACCCACTATATACCCAATGACATTTTAGAGTTGTTTTGCACCACTGAGTCTTCATTTTAACTATTATTGCATGACTAGAAAGTGATTTTGTTTTACCTTTGAGTAAGGACCTGAGAAAAGTCATGCAGCCCAGACTGGGGAATGATTTCTGACTCTGGGATTGAAAACTCACAGCCTTCCCCTGCCGCTCACTGGGATGGGAGCGCAGTCGGCCGGCGGCAGGTCTGGGCACGCTGGGAGGCACTTCCCTGGGCTCTGCTCTGGCAGCGCTGCCCAGGAGGAGAAGGACAGGACAAGGCTCTGCCGCTCTCTGGGGCAGGCAGTGGCTCTGTCGCTGCGTGGGGAGCTATAAAGGCTTTCTGTGAAAGCTGTGAACACCCTCGTGGGACTATTGCCTTCAGTGAGCCAGCCAAAGAATGAGGAAAGCTTGCCAGATGTTCCTTTTCTTTTCTTGCACAGTGTTGGGCGGGGGTGAAGGAAAGGACAGCTTTCTGGCTGCTAAGATAATTCTCTGCTTGAAATTTGAGTTTGAAAGCTGTCTAAAAGTGCATACCTTTTACCTTTAAAAAAGACATTATTACCAAAGTTTTTACAGAATAGTATTAGCCTATCTCATACGCATTGAAGAGTACCACTTCATGCAAAGCTACAATAAATGTATCCAGAACAGACCTCAAAGGTAATTAGCAGGGATAATTGTTTGCCACCTTTTTTTTAGTCAGACGTTTTCAAGCCCTGTAAATAACACTAATAAATTATTTATTTTTGTATAACATTGAACTTGCCAACCATTCTTACTTACCAGTTTTTAAATAAAACATTTTAGAGCTAGAATCTTGTAAAATTTCAGCCTGGAGCAGACTTCACCACAGTTAATGAGCCGTGAAAAATAAGATTTAGCTTGGGAAGGCTGCAATTAATCCTTCCTTGGAAATTGAGAAAATAAGCTATATAGTTTCATTAAAAAAGAAAAATACTTGGCAGTTTTTCTACTGGGTTGTAGTACCTTTGTGGCACCAAGAGGATGGGAATCGCTGCACAGGCAAGGAAGGGACTTGCCTGCTGGGGAAATCCTGCTCGGTCCGCTGACCCTTCCTGCCCTCTGCTTCCCTCTCCCCTGCCCGGGCGTGTGAGTGTGCCAGGGTGGGAGGGTGGTGGAGCTGGGCCCAGACGGAGCTCGGAAGCTCCCTGCAGTTCTTCCAAATCCTGGGACCTCTCTCCTTCCCATGTAAATGATGCCAGAGAGAGTGTGAGGGAGAGTCGAGTTCCTCCTCCTTCCCTCCCTAGTACTTTACCCCAGTGACTAGCACAAAAAGTTGTTCTGAGGTTCATCTAAATGCTAGACCCAAAAAACGCCATTCAGAGTTGTATTGTAACAACAATGGAGGCTAAGGGAAGGTACTTAAATAAAGAGACAAATACACTTCTTTGGATATGGTTAATAAATACGTTATTAAAAAATGAAATGAAAAAGCAATCAATAGGGAA
>NW_009208666.1:145306-153929 GCF_000690835.1 Fulmarus glacialis
CCTCCCCTAAGTCCCTCTAGCAAGACAGTCATTCGTTTTTTATTATGAAAAATAGGAAAAAGGGAAAGTCTGCTTCAGTGTTGCAAAAATGTTCCTGCTACGGAAAGGGATATTCTCTGTGGACCCTATTGCAAATCAAAATGGTAGATATTTCATCTTTAAAATTGAATAAACCAGATCATCAATAGTATAAAGTGGTAAAGTGCCAAAAACTAGAGCTGGCTGAAGAGAATTAATTACTGTACTGCTGGTTTTGGCAGAATATCTTGTTATAAATCAGAATGCACTCAGATCAGTCTAATCTCCAGGAAAGAAATCCAGAAGGTTGATTTTCTTTTCTAGGTTTCTCACATGCATGTATATAAATGCTCACTTACATATGCATATATATCTATGTATACGTAACATACACACATATGTATGTATTTTTATATACATACATAATGCAGAAAGACTGAGATCTGGGAGAAAAGTATAGCTCTCAGTTATAACATGCTGCAGACTAACCTCGGCTACTTGAATAAATTGCAACCAAAGTGGGGGCAGGCTCTGATTGAAGAAGGGGGGAAAAAAGGGGGGAAAGATCTGCCAAATAAAATAACCAGCAAGAAGAAAAAGACCCACAATAAAAATGTCTGTAGGGCCTGATCAATACTTTCTTGCATTTTGAAAATGTCTTTATGTTGGGAGGAGGGGGAACGCTCATTCCAATGGCAGTGTGAACATCAGGGACTGAGCATCGCGCTCCTTGCTGCCCAGCAAAGCAGGGGTGCCTTTGCTGAGTGTTTGCTTTCTGTGCACCATGTAACGTCGGACTGGCCCATGGCTACCCAGGGATGAAGCTATGAAAACTCTGCTGACCTGAACTGATCACTTGCCGTCCTTGCGTATCACATCTCTAAAGCTGGGAGGAACCTGGGGACAGATGCTGATCAAGCCTGAGCTCCCTCCTAGGCTTTGGCTGGATCATCACTGCTACAGGTAGGGGACCAGATCCGGATTTACAAAGAGTCAAACAAACACAGTGTAGATGGTATAGCTTACCCATGTTGTTTGCATACCTGACTAACATGTCCCAACACTAAGCTTTGAAAACAATCTTGAAACACTCTTGTATATGTTCTACATGATATTTGGTGTTGTCTTCTTTTTTCTCCTAACCTGGAACGATAGTAATCTGTTTTGGGAAAAAAAATGCAAAAATGTAATGGTAAATTTAAGAGTTTGATTTTTGTTATCATGTTAATACCGTGTCTATATATTTATACGGGGTTTTTTGAAGACCAAACTATATCTTTTCCTATTTTAAATTAAGGTGATCACAGAAATGCAAAATAAAACAAAGAACAAAGAAATCAAAAACCCATTTACTTTTTTGGCAGGGTGAACTAGTACAGTAAAATCTGTCATAAAGTTTTACTCAATCTTATGCTCTATTCACAATTTTTTGACTTTCAGATTTCCCTTCTTTTCAAGATGTATGTTTGGGAAAAACAGAAAACAACAAACTGTCGCTACATTCACCATGCTGGACTCTCACTCCAAATGTCATTTTCGCTCCTGCTGCTTGGTAGGATCATATGAGAAATGACATAGAAAGGTCATGGAACTGTCACTTCTATATTAAAATGAAATAGCCTCTCGATTGCCATGCTTCTTCACAATTTTCAGAACTTAATGTCAGTAAACGAGGGGCATACAAATGGTGTTTATAAATTCAGTCCATTTTGTTGTATCTAGAAAACAGAAATGGAACTTGGCACCTTCCGGGTGTTTTCTTGATAGCAGATATTCAGAAAAATACCCAGCTACATGAAGAATTATTTATCAAACTAAACATGCTATCTATATGTAAACACATCTACCTGTTGCAGAGATAATTTTTATATCCCCATTTTCCTCCAGTCTTCATGGCATATTGTAGCACTTGAAGTACTGATAAAAATTATTGGGTCCTGCTGACCACAGAATGGGAAAAGTCAGATAGATCGAAATCCACAGATTAAAGTGAAAATAATTGCTAAAGTTGCTACTGTTGCTTGTATAAATTTGCTTGGCAACACAGTGTCCATATTAAATAGAAAAACGTAATAGATAAATGTCTCTGTAGTCCAAAAAGAATGCCTTACACCATAACTGGCTATTAACATTAGCACTGCATCTTTGTGGGCAAACGCTGTTATGAGATTAGGCACTAACCTTCCCGCATTACTTTTTAGAAATCATACCAGCTGCTGCCTGTCAGCACCTAAATATCCCAAACCGAAGCAGACCAGCTGCCTCCCTCCTCCTGGATCGCCATGCAGCACCTACACTCAGCTCACCTCCCCTTCCTTAACGCCTAGCTCCAGCACAGCTACATATCAAAGCCTTATTTAAAATCTAGGTAACACACAGTTACCACACACGTGTCTAAAAGACAGGGGTGGATTGCTCTGGCATTCTCAGTGTTGGTTTTCAAGCCCTCTTCCTTCTCGGTCTTCAGTTTCTCTTTCCTCCCCCTGTTGTCTCACTGCCCTCCTGGCTGGGGCAGTCATCCTGTAACTTTTCGTCCACCCATTTGCCCGTCTCCTTCCATTCTTCAGTGTCATTACCCTATTTTATGTTCACAGCTATGAGGTATCATCTTCCCCTTACACCCACATCTGAAAGAATTATTAAACTCCTTTTTATAGTCTTGCAACATGACGTGTCAGCTTTTTCAGCACTGTGGGGGTGGAATAGTAAGTCCTTCAGTATGAGTGTATTGAGGGCTTTGTATTTGACTGCCAGCTCTGCTGTCGCACTTTCTAGCTAATGCACCGTTGTATTAGCGTGCCTATCTTTACGTCCATAAACCACATTCATATTCCTACTGAAAATGTAATGTACTCATACCCTGTAGAGTCCCTCTGCATTGCCTTAAATCTCCCATCTTCTGTTGTTCTCTTTAGTTTGGCTATCCAAGGTTTTTATTGTATTCTTAATCTCCTTCACAAAGTCTGGCGACTTTGACTTCCTCACTTCTCCTTCTCCCTACATCTCCCTTTCTCTGCTTAAATCTCCAAGATCTACCTGCTGTTGCAAATAAATCTCTTTTTCCATTCCAAGTAGGTGTTCTGCTTTCTCTTTGCTGTCCGACTGGAGGAGGTAATTTGTCCAATAATCTCTCAACTCCTAATTTTCACACCTTACTGGGATACAGTAAGCTGTATTCAGACAGCTTTTGCCTTTATTTTAAAAATAACCTAACCTCTCCATCCCACCTGTTTTTATTAACTTTCTCTTACATGCTAAAAGCTTGCCCTTTTGAAACAGAAGCTTACTATTTGTTGATGATATTTACACAAATAATGTGTGAGCTCTCAATTTACATTACTTCTGCTGTCATCAGTTTCAAACGAATCCCTTCACCAAAATTCACGGCTGAATGAACAGCACCTTTTGCTTTGGAAATGGTGAAGTCTTTCACCTGTCACAACCTGCAGTGGCCGAACCATCTTGGCAATACTTGTTCTCCAGTCTTCATTTGGGAAGTATCTCTTGATGATACAGATCCCAGCAGTATTTCTCTCTCTAGTAATATTTGTCTTTTTAACTTTATCCTTTCCAGCCTGCTTGAGCAAAGGAGAGTCATAGCAGGCAAAGGATTTAGGACAGATGCACTCTTCAACACCAACAGAAAATAATCTACAGTAATTCTCCAAAATGCTTTGGCTCCAGATAAATTCTTGTAACTCCAGCTTTCACAAGCTTCCCAAACAGTGCATGCCACCAGCCCTTGTCCCGGTCATGGCAGCTGTTTGGCTGTCCCTACCATATCTGACTCATCCTGCAGCAGAAATTCTAATTCCTCTTTTACTCTCCTGAGGTGTTTTAATCTTTCTTTACTGAACAAACCTTTCTCCTTAAACCTAACTGTGTGACATTACAGCTAAGTAGCCTATGGTCTCTGCTGCTGAACAATAATATTTTTTATATTAGCAAGGACCCTTTGTAATATTTCAGGCAGCCGGTGCAGCTGTAGGCTATGGCATTCTGAATATTCTCTGTCTGAGTCCTTGGAAAACCATTCTGTGTTTAAGATATACAGAAGGGTTTTCTTGATTGAAGGAGATACAGTGACAGATTCTGCTGTATCAGGTCTTTACTATACGTAAGGCAGATGAATGAGAGATGGGGACTCTTCTTCTCATCAATAATTCCAAAATTTCTTGAGAGAAGAGTCCATGTTCTTGAACTGAAAAGACTGGATTTTCAGTATTAGACTTTCCTCAATATTTGTGCTTGTGCATGCAGGCAGTTTTTTTCGCAACGAGCAGAAAGAGAAATGGAAAGAACACTTTGCTGCTCCTCTGTCTGTAAAAGTGATTTTCCTGTTGCTTCTATTCATTGGCTATTGAGTTGGAAAAGTAAATTCTGGAATTTGGCAACTTACATCCATTGAAATTAGCAGCAAAACTTCCAGTCAGCTTAGCAGAGGCCAGACTTCCCCTCAAGAGTATGAGAAGGTCTTCTTGCTTTATAGCACGATTTGGTCTCCATTCTGCTCACTAAAGAAAGAAGTAACAGCCCCGCAGGAGGGAACCATGGTGTTTCCTATGTCCACTGCCTGTCTGTGCTCAAGTATACAATACATATGAGATATCTAAGGATAGTTAAGAACATACCAACATAAGCATCAGTAAAACCAGTTATGGACCAGACAATGGACTAGTCTGTGCAAGAGGTGGATTCGCCAGGACTATCCACAGCCATTCTAAAGTTACTCTGGGGTGCAATAACTGAATTGTCTCTGTTTTATAACCTCTAGCTCAAAATCATTTTGGTACTTGAGGGCCGAAAGACAGAAAATATGACAAATATGTGTCATGGGAAAGCCACAGAATTACAAGCCAGTAAATCTGATGTCCATACCTTAAAAATCATTAGAAAGTACAAGAAAAATGGAAATAGATAAAGAAAATAGAACAGAATATAGATGAAAATCTTTGTTGTTCTTTGAAGGAGACAAAAACTGTGTGATAAAGGAGATGCACTTGATATAATCTATTTGGCTTTCCAAAAGGATCTCAAAATCTCCCTGATCAAAAGGGAAGGATTAAAGAGCTGAAGACAGAGAGTAGGAGTAGAAATTGAAGTTTCACTAAAGAAATACAGAAAAAACCTTTTGAGATGGGTGACTAGTCATTGAAACAGCAGATAAAATTCAACAAAGTAAATGTGAAATGATATAGATGAGGGAAAGACAAATCATAATTTCACATATAACATAATGGGCTCTAAACTACTGCAGAATGCATCTTGCAGAGTAATACACAATCCATGAGAACAACAGCTCAGGGAGTAGAAAAAATAAGCCAAATGTTAGGAACTATTAAGAATAGGGGGGGGGGGGAAAGAAAACTTTCTCTGACTGAGGTAGTTTCTGATTTCATGTTTGATCTGTCCTAAGCATCTGCTTTTGGTCATTGCTTGAGACAGCATACTAGGAACTATGGTCTTAACCAATAAAGCCATTTTTAACGCTTTTAATGACATGCCTCAGTGAATTAAGTGATTTTTCAGTAAAAAGTAAAAACAACAGACTTCCACAAATAATATAACTAAGCCTAATTACATCAGGCTTGTTTTCATTTCCTGTGAGTATATATATTTTTTTCAATCTATTTCATTTTTCTAATCCTAAACTGCAATGCTATTTTCATTCCATCTTATATCCTCTATATTTTATCTCTCCTTAGATGCTCCTAATATGTTCCTCAAAACAATGACTCTGACTAGGAAGGCCAAGGAACGTTAAATCAACCGTATTGAACTTGTCTAAACATAATTTGTCTGGCAGCTTGCCTTAAATATTATTTTGCTCCCCGTGTATCCTTTTGATTTTACAACAGAAATTTCCCTGAAACAGCACTTACATTATGATGCTTTCCCTAAGACAGGTTAATTGCTATTCTTTTTAATTATTCTCTACTTAGCTTCAGAAGAGCTGTCAAAATATACCTTTATGGTAATATATTTCAGAATAAGATTGGAATGAGGACTGGACCATTGAAAAAGAAAGTAAAAAAAAATATTATTTCTAGGTAAGTTAGTTTTTCTCATTAGCTAGCTTGGAAGAAATTTGTACATAATGCATTGCATACATCTTTTGCAAATATGCCAGGAACAGCTTATTGAGAGTGACAAATAATTAAAATAAAGCTTGATAGGGGAAAGATGTAAGCATATAAAGACTCATAAAAATCATAAATTTTTTATTAGATGCAATTCATACAGAAAATTGGGCTCCTTCAAGTAGTGTCCTCCTTCTGACGTTCCTACGCCAAGCTCAAAATTAAACAAATTGAAAAATTGGTATAAAATTAAGTCCCAGCCTAGAAAATTTCTTCATCACTTTACTGTAGGTTGCTAAAGAACATTATCTGTATAATAAATCAGGGACTACTCGGGATCTTGCCAAGTTATTCTCTATCTTCCCTTGGCCTTTGAGATGTATTTTTTCTTTTGGCTTATGCTATTCCCGGTGAGGGACAGCTTTTCTGTTACTCATCTATGTCCCGCTGCACTTGAACAAACTAGCTTTACCTTGGCAAAGCCCACATGCCTCAGGAGTGTTTGAGTGCAAAGTTCGTTCTGAGGCGAGCACAGACATTCAGAGGATGAAGCTTCATTACTAGTTTAGGCTGATCTAGATCTGTCGTGTTCTCAATGGCATTGTCTGCCCCTCGTTCCCGCTCAGTCTTTTATTACTGAGCCCTTCCTTGTGCCATGCCAGTGTGATCTGGTCACAGAGACAAGTTGATTACAAATAAAATCTGTTTTTAAAATTCTGTTCCTGTTAATGGGGTTGTCTCTTCAGCATGGCTCACCAGGCAGGCGGAGAAAGGCGGCTGGTGGCCCATGGGAGGTGTGACAAGGTTTGATTCAGGCTGCTTGAAAAGAGCAACCAGAGCCAGCACAGCTTTACTTCCCTTCAGGACAGTCCCTCAGCTCTGCTCCTCTTCAGCTGCAACATTCAGCTCTTCTGTCCTCTTTGAGTCCTTGCCTCACCGTCCCGATGGATGGCTACCTTTTTTTAAGCATCAGAGATTTTCATAGGTTTTAAAGACAGAAGAGAGAATTTTACATTTTGCTTACTCCAGACCTTTAGGTTTCATACATATCCCCAAAGTGTTCGAGTATATAATCTCAGATGTGGTTTAAGAGGTATACGCAGCACTTACAGGTCCCATTTCTTCAGCAGAAGTTGTAGCAATATCAGACCGCAAGTGTGTGTGCATCTGCTGAGCCTTGCATTTGTGACGGTGTCCTCTGGGTCTGCCACGGTGCAGGGAAGCCAGGCAGGTGTCGCGCAATTCCTATATCCTTAATCATGTCCATGCAGACTTACATACCCATCTGCAATACTCTCCAATTGTTGGAAAATACACACATCAGAAAAAGAACAGAGGTAAAAATCAAGCTGCAGATCTTTCAACAGCCTCAAATCTTGAACCAGCCCTTTCTGCTACGATTTAGACAAGTTCAATAACAAGGAACACAAAGTTAAATTACAGAGGTCAGTAAACTAATCAGAGGTTAATCTCTAAGGTCATGTCTGAAGTGTGGTTAAAGATATTTTAGTGACTTGCTCTTACAAAGTAAGCAATGCAAATACTGGATATATATCCCCATTACAACAATCTTAGAACCTAACCAACCGTCTAAGCATCATTATTCTGCAACAGCATGAGGCTGTGTTACTTCACCCCATAGTAAAAGAACATGGAAATAACCATGGACTAATCACGGAAAGGAGAAAATTTTTTTTTGTCAAATTGCTTTGGGAAAACAAAGTCCTACTGAAAACTTCTACTGTTGAAATTTTTCACTTTGCTAGCATATGCACAACTTCAGACAGACAGATACTAGCTGACACACAGATATTAGTTGATAATATGTGGGACCTGGACAGAAAATGAAAGATATTAAGGTATACACACTTCCCATGGGAATTTATTTCCTTCCACAGCTCAGATGTTCAAGTTTTCTTATTCTTAGAAAAATATGCAATTGGCCAATGTATCTAGTGATTTACAGATAGGGAGAAAGAAGTGAAGATTAGTGAAAATAACACAAATTAGTGAAAATAATCACACTGACTGATCCTGTTTCTTATGTGTTTTACATGTCTTAGTTCATATAGTGATGCTGCTCCAGGTTCGCCTTACGGGGGGGACCAGATCAGACTGACTTTGGTTGTTGAAGAGTGGGGGCAGATGTTCTCGCATAGCTGAAAAAGGCTGCATGCTTTCCTGAAAGTCTGACGTGCTCTTCCCCCGCATCACTTCCAATGTTTTGGTGGAAAAAGTCCTTAAAGAGACAGAAATTGTTTCATGGCTCACTTTCACAACACACCTGGTTCCTGAATAAAATTGGCTGTTAACTGAACTTCCAGTGAAAATATTTCAGGAGGGGGAGGGATTGCCGCTGGACGTCAAGGTTAGAAGTGATGCAGCTTCAGGTCTGTACTTATCAAAAAGAGTTTGTCCATTACCTAAGGCTCTGCTAAAAAGTTCTTGATAAAGCATGTTTTCCATTTGTTTTCTGTTAGATATTAGCTGTACCATACACCTGAATGACGTAGCCTTTCAGCAGG
>NW_009208666.1:153960-160202 GCF_000690835.1 Fulmarus glacialis
CCTGCTTAAATATTGAAGTTCCATGAAATAAAATTGATATTAATTTTAGATGCTTTAAATGGGTGGAAGATAAGTAGTTGTCTATGATCTCTTACTTTTCATAGCAGAAGCAAAATTATTCTTCTTTTTTTTTAAAGGAAAATTTGAAAGGTAGATTTTTTTTTAATGTTGTTCTTAAATTTGCCACATTTTTTTTATTTATAACTAATGTGACTCGGTTTAATTGAAGGCAAAAGGACAGAGGGGAGATTATTTATTTTAATGGTCTGCATAATGATAAAATACCAGCTGAGACAGCATAAAAAACAGTGAGAAAGTATTTGTTGATGGGGAAGAATAGTTCCAATGAGAAAAGGAAACTGTCTTCGGGAGGAGAAAGGGATACATGAGAGAATAGAGAAGGAAGAATAGGCAAGTGGAAGATACCTTTTAAACCTTTACCCAAGAGTGTGCAGAAGTGAAGCAATTTGGCTAAACTAGATGTACTTTTGACTCATACCTGATGCAAAACCACACAATCAGTAGAACTCCAGAAAGTATAAATGGATATTGGTCTTGATACCTAAATTATGATTGTCCGTGGTTCAGTTCTCCTTAAGCAAGAACAAAAACCCTGTAAGGATGGGTCGTCTTCTTGACACCAAGGCAGACCAGCTGCTGCAGGGGCCATGCCAGGGCCACCGCCCGCCCTACACGGGGTTTGAATCACAAGCAGCTCATGCCTTTGACAAAGGTAAAGCATTTAGCATTATAATCAGCTAATTTTTAGCCAGCCCACTTGGAGGATATTTTTAACAAAAATGCATGTAGTACTTACTATTCTTTGTTCAAAATAAACACCTACTATTTGTTAAACTATTAATGTTTTTATTGGGTTGTGAAATAAAAATTTATAGCCTTCCTGCTGCAATTTTATTTATTTTTAGGTGAAAATGTATAAGTTGGAGCAGAGCAGCCAGTAGTTTCATCTATGTACAGTTCTTGTGTAAGAAAATTATTTCAGAGGAGTACGAGCTTTAGCAATTTCCCTGAAAGTAAGCTAGTGAAGTATTGCAAGAAGAGCATTTCTTAGTTGTATACTTGTGCTAAAACCAGTGAAACCTACTTCAGATTAGACATAGAAAGCATTTGTTTTACTAATTGTTTGGATATCTCAGAATCAAACTCAAGGCTACTCTTTGAATCCCTTTCTTTCTCTCTGCTCATAATCAAAACCATCCATCACGTAAGTTAAATAAATCTCAGCATTGCCAAGGAAACTGCAGCCCTGTGTTGTATGTCCCACTTATAATTTCTGGATACCCATGAACATCTTTTGCTGGGTGAGGTAAATGCACGGGGCTACTATGTCTGCATGTGGTCTGGGTCTCCATTTCTAGTGCACAGCTTCCAATGCCTTCTGCTATGGGGCAATGTAATGGGTTTGCATTACCAAAAAGCATAAATGGCATTACCAAAAAGCTCTGATATGTCTGAAACTAGTCACAAATATCTAACATAAAATACAATTCTGGCTTAAGTTGATCTTTTGGTAAGACAAAGTGAAATCAAACAACTGTTCAACATGTCATATCTTTTTCAATGTGTAGCTTGTATTTTTCAAACCTATCCAGCTAAACAAAAACAGAGAGGCCAGCACCTGGCTGAATTTGAAAATAGCATTTCTCTGAAAAATTAAAAATATTGTTTACTTACATGATTACTATTCTAATATGTTTGTTAAATACAGTTTAATACATGCAAGCTTTCCTAATATTTTCTCTTTAAGAGGACTTTAGGAGATATTTTTGTTCTTACACATCTCTCTCAGTACTCACTGTTATTAGACTGGTAAGGTTTTGTAAGAGAGCTCAAACCCATTCTTTATAGGACTGCTCATGAGAGAACACAGGTAAGTGAGCTTGCCTGCTCCAGACTGTCTATTCCCAATTAGTAGGTTTAACTCAACAATATTACTTTTCAACTTGATCTTACTCTTAATCTCAAGCAGAGGATAACAAAGTAGGACATTTATGGCACAGGGTTTAACTCTGAGGCAGAGACTGTTTGATTGCAGAGCGAATCTGTTACACTTCTCTGCTTTCCACCTTCTTTCCTTAGCACAGTAGGGCTTATTCTGGAATAGAAAAGTTACTACTTTGTGCAATTTTTTGGCAACATTTTGTGGTTGTTCTAAGTCTGTTATTTGGGGGCCTTTTCCATGGAATTTAGCCATTCCAATGACACGTTGTAATTTGCTTTGTTCAGGAAAGATTTTCAGTCATGCAAGTAGCATAAGGGCAAAGAATACAGAAGACCAAAATAAATGCTTTTCCAAACAATGAGATGTTTATATAGAAGGCTTACCGAGAAGTGATGTAATTGTGGGAGAAATCCAAATATCCTGTAGGGCTGTATTGGCCACATACGTCTTTAGCGAATAATGCTTCGTGTTGTTCAGAATACCTATTCCAAAAACAAAAACACAACAAAACCCACATGAAAACTAGAAACCTTTGTCCTGCAATTTTCTGGGCCTCAAAAATGTCACCACTAAAATGAAATCTGAAGTAGAAAACTCTCTGAACCTTCAGAAAAAAGTATTGCTTCAGTGCTTTTGTTGTCCTATTTCAATCTGTTACTACAAAAATTTCACTCTGGGCAAATGCTTATTTATTTGTGTAATGGTACTGCCTAAGTGGCACAGGCAGAATAAGGGATGGGCATTGCATGTGCACTAAGTGTTGTGTGCACAGACAATAAACGACAACTCCAACAAAAGAAATGGCAACATAAGTGTCATTCAAATCAACTAAATGTGTATACTTAACTTTGTACTCTCAGGGAACATCAAAAATTAAATCTCTGCACAGGCAACAACTATTTTGGTTCTGTTCCATCTCTATTAGCAGTAATGCAATTCAGCAGAGAGCACAATGCAGCCAAAGGATTCATTGCAATATTGGCAATAGTTAGGGGCTTGGAGGGTTGGTTTTTTGCCTCTGGTAATAGGAACATCTCACTAAGAAATACCATCTTTACTTCCGTTTTAGAATATGTGATCCTCACATCTGTGATTTTTCTGTTATCTATTTCCTGTGTTATACGTACCATTTGCAGACACCCACATTCCTGGCCAGGAATGCTACCTGGGGTGTGTAAGACCTACGGCTTGTGGACACTGGGGGTGTAATTGAGCAATGGGACTGTTACTTCCCCAGGTCTGCAGTGTTCAATATAGATGGCATTTCTAGTCCTTCCCAGCTTAACCAGAGCATTTTATTTTTACGAGGCAATTAATCAATAGGGATTGAAGTGTGCAATGAAATATCAATACCTGTAGGTAAGATGGTTTTCCACCTAGCCTGTTTTTATGGCTACTGTAGATACTTTTTCCTCTGTTCCCAAAGTAACTGTCTTCTAGAAACTCGTTACCCAGACATAGGATGAAAAATGGAAACCCACCCGCAGTGATGACAGCTAAATGAATATGCAGTATAATGCAAATAGCTCCACATGTTAACTGGAACAAAATAAATTATTCCTGCACATGCCAGGGCATTTTCAAGCAGGTTTCACCATTATAGAAGAATAAAACCAGTAATTCTTTCTTATAGTTGAAGAAATATCAAAGGAAAGTTCACCAGAGTACCCTCACAGTATTTTGTATAAAAGTCATGATTTGACCAAGGCTACAGAAGGCAGAAAAATTCAGCAACAGCCAAAGGTTGAACTAACAGTGAAAATAAGGGGACAATACTTCTCTGGTCAGTACATGAGAGGAAATCTTGGCCCCTGTATGTCACCGCTGTCACCCATTTTGTGGTTATATGTGTTTTTCTGAACTTGAATTTGTGCTGGGGTTTGCTTTCTTCTGTAGGATTTGGCTGTGCTAACAGTGTTGAATAAGCTCTTAGGTTTTAACCCTTTTCTGATTGCCTGAGGAGGCAGAAATAGCAGGGCAACTTTCCTGCACTGCAAAAACATGGAAACTTTGACCATGGGAAATTACGCAGTGCTCGAGGCTTTGACTTCCCTTCTCTGCTGGAGCAGTGTGTGGCTATTCATAAGTAATGCCAAAATTTTATGACCAGATATTGTGCTCATTTTTTTCCTCACTTTCAACAATATGAAAATAGAAATGGTAATCCTTCCTACAATAAGAATGTTTTGGGTTTTGTTCTTTTAATTTTTCATAATTGTTTTTTTTTTTCTTTTGTCAATAGAAAGCAAAAATCAGGAACATATACAAGCATAGGAAAGAAGAAACTTTAAAAAATGCAGTGTGTGTAAATAAAAAAAAACCACAACTGTTTTCGAGCTGTTTTTTTTTCCCTCCTAAAACTTTTCATGTTTTTCCTCCTGGAAAGTAATGGTTCAAACATTTTTCCCACTCACTCCTTTTTATTAATTTCCAATTTAAAATAAAAAGAATGAAATGATCGAGAAAATATCTCCACAAACATTACTCCTATTGTTCCTCTAACTTCAATTCATCTTCAAATTTGCCCTTGGAAAAAAAGCCAAGAATTAAAAAAATAGAAAGATGCCAGAATTTTCCCAATGTTCTTCATAAAAGATCAAACAGAATATTGTTTGATTAAAAGCCCTGCTAATTCACTGTGATAGTAATTAGAAATCTCCCTAAAACATTAGCTTTGAAAGCTATTTTTCTAGGTGTTCAACAGACTTGAGCAGACTGGTCTACATTTTCATTGTATTTATGGTTTTTAACTTTTTGGACTAAGTTTAAAATCTAGAGGGTTTTTGTTGTTGTTCTTGTAAATAGAGGAGATTCTTGTATCAGAAAATCCCTAGCCAAGTGGAAACGGCATATGCTGCCCTGTGCCGGCCTGTTCCAAGTCCTGCTGCACAACAGCCTTAAAGACTTTTCTTCCTCTGCATAATGGGAGAAGGATTTCCATTATGGTCTCTCACAACAGAGAGACTAGTGAGCAGTATTGCAGTAACTCACAAAATATAATTTATGTTAACAGTATTGTGGCCCAATGTTTTACCGGAAACAATTTATTATAGCTATTCTGCTATGCAGTAATTTTACAGTTGGAAATTTCACAGGAGACAGAGGTATATTCAGTTCCATGATTTTCCACATGTAAAAGTTAATGACCATAGAAGCCCAAACTTTTTTCCCAAGACTGGCTGCGTGCAACACTAAGTGTATAGTGCCCCATTTATATCACCTGTATGAAAGCACTCCTGGCTGAGTTTGGCATTTTCCTGAGGAGGTTAGCATTTTCCTGAGGAGGTCGGTGGACTTTATAACAGTGTCTGAATGCATCTCAGAAAATACTGACAGCAAGCCAAAAAGAGATGGAAATACCTGACCAGAAGTGAGCTATAAGAAAAGAAATCTGCTCAACAGTTTGAGTTCTATGAATGGTATTGGAAAAAAAAATCACGGATGGACCTAAAACCAACGAGGTATGAACATAGTTCACATTATAATGAAATTTTTGTTGTAATCCCAAAATTTTGGAGTCAATGGAAGGACTCATAATGGCTTCAAAGGATGTTGAACTGTGGCATCGTTCCTGAGCTGACTTTGGGTTATGGAATCGCAGGAACATATGACAAGATTTCAACCATCTGCTGAAATCATTGCTCTGATAGAAAAGTCAAGGGTGCATTTTAAACCATTTTCCACTTAATACAGAATCATTTCATACAGAGTGGAATCTTTTCTTTTAAATAAGGTGTCAGAAATGGCTTTTTATATGTATCAAAGAAATATCTCTGTAGAAATACATGTCACATTTCAAATTGCCACGGAGTCGCCATTCTGCTTCAACTTAGAAGGTTTCGCAGTATTTCTCCAAAATACTTATTCGTCTGATCTCATTTATGTGTTAAAAATCAAACACTGCATTTAAGTTATTTTGACATTTGGTCTTTTTTGTGAATGTATAAAGCACATTTAACCTAGTTTCAAAAATATATTGTGTGGCTTTCTTTGACTGTAAATGATTTGTTTCTTCTGCAAAAGCAAAACACGATGTGATGTACATTTATGTGTGTTCTGCTGCAAAGTTCACTTTTTTTGACTTTTTTATGACTCTAGCATTAACTGCTCCTGGAAGGAGGTCACATGGAGTCTGTTCTCTGTCCTTAAAATAAAGGAGACTGTATGTAAGGGTCAAAAGCCCGTATCCAAATGCTAAACTTCATGCAGTTAAATCAAAACCACCATGTCCAATATCGTTTTGGTTTATATCAAAATGAGGACTCTGGAACTCTAAATA
>NW_009208667.1:0-21824 GCF_000690835.1 Fulmarus glacialis
TGCGGCCTCCCCGCTCCGCCCGGGGCTCGAGGCCGCCCCTGAGAGGAACCTGAGAGCACAAAAAGGACCGAAATGAGAGCCCTTTGCGCTGGCTGCCGTTGTGTCTCCCGTTTATTTTGTCTTTTCCTTCTTCTCTTTTCTTGTGGGCATCTCCCCTCACCTTCGGTCGCTGCCTTGGCTCTTTTCACTAGCTCTCTCCCCTTAATGATCGCTTTCCTCAAAGATTGGTCATTAGAGCAGTGGAGGCCGACGGGGAAGTGCCAGTTCATATTGGATATTAGTGCCCAGAAGAATACTGAGGGAGTGAATTTTGCTGCTGCCAGTTTGCAGTTATGTGTAGACTCAGAGAGTGAGTGCACTATGTGGTAAAAGAAGGCTATGTCAGAAGATTGTTTTGAACTCCGAGTCTGAAAACTTTATAGCTTGAACTCTGCAGGCTTTGCCTTGTGTCCTACAGGCTACTACAGTCCTGAGCCATCCCTTAATTCAGATGGTTGAGGCCACTTGTTCAGCTCTGAGGTTAGGTAGCTCTTTTTTTCCTTTTGCTTTTATTACTTTTTACTTTTTTTTGCTGTTATTGGCTAAAGATCACTTGAACTCTAGCACAAAAATCCCAGGGGAGTAGTAGCGAGAGTACTTTTCTAACTGGGAACCAAATGACATCTAAACCAGACCTCATAGATCTATCTGATCCATAGATACGTCACCTCCTAAAAGCCAGCCAGTGCCTTGAACACCTACCTGCAGATTACTGCAGTCTCCAGCCAGAGGTTTATGCGTGTAGCTGTAGACCACAGATATATGTTTCTTTACTCTGTAACTCTCTTCCCCCAAAACCATGCAGATCCTTGTAGCTGGAGAAAGCAATGCCTGGACACTGCTTTGAAGCTGCATATATGAAGTTATCCATTGTCATCAGACTATGCTCAACAATCTTGACAAATGTGAAAACTTTGTCTTAGTATATACTGACAACTAAAAAAAAAAAAAAGGTTCTTTCTAAACTCAAAGGGCCCTGTCAAATTCTTTTCAGTGACGGCTTATCCTGTGCAATGCTGAGTGTAAGAACTAGAACTACAATAGTGAAAATGAAGCCAGAGTTTGTCTTACATTCTAGGGTAAATCCTAGTGTGCTCCCCCTGCCTTCAAATCAGGTTGATCCTCAAGAGATAGAAGACCTCAAGCTTTCTGGCCCTTCAAGGACAGAAGCACATCTGCGCTCTGACTTGCAGAGGTTGATATGTTGAATTTAGACACAAAAATTTTCAACCCCTGGAGTGAAAAGTTAGTTGTGAAGTAATTTGGCATGTTGCTGTCACACCCTGGGCCTGTAGTGTTAAGACACTTTCGTTTTTCATTCCGTGAAAACAAGTTCTGACTTTTGTTTGTAATTGCTTTCATTAAATTTAAAATGACATTCCAAATACTGCTGATTATAAGCCCATAAATTAGTATCATATAAGGGAAAACATCTAAATCTAAGGATTCTATTGTGAGGAGCCAATGCAAAATCTGAATGCAGAAGATGTGGAGAATCTATAAGCATGATATAAACAATGTAGCAACAGAAAAATGCCGAGATTAAGTCATGAAAGATAGATACCACACCACGAACAGAATCTGAGAGCTGGAAAGAGTTTAGTCTCTCGCTGTCTCTTTTTTTGTTGTTGTTTACTTTTTACCAGCATAAATGCAACCTAAAAGACCTCCCCAATAAGAGTATAACAATTTAAGTCTAATAGAATAAGCTTGTATTTGAGTGCAATTAATTAATTTTCTGGACTGTCTTCAATTGCTTGAAACTCGAATGGTAATTTCTAACCTGGGCAAAGTCTGACTTTATAATGACAATCACTGTAATTAGGTAAGCAAAAAACCAAAATGTTTGTTGCAGGGACATGTGTGCAGTGGAACTCTTCCTGCTCCCCCCACGGTGAAGGGGGCTGCCTGGTACAGTGTAGTGTAATGAGCTGGCACAGTGCAGCTGTGTATGCGCTTCCAAGGTATTCTAGGCACTGGCCTTACCCTATTTTCTGTGTGGGCTTTTTTTTCTGAGTCCATAACCTGTGCTATAATTGCAATTAAATGTTAAACTCTGAATAGTCACATTTCTCTGCCACTGGTCATATTTCAGTTGGTAAAAGGACAAATTATTTTTCATGATCCTCTGAAAGACAAAAATCTTGGCATGGAATAGTTAAAATGAAAACTGAATCCCACTTATTTTAATTCTTGTCAGTTTTTTTATCCTTGTATAACCACAGTAATAAATATTGTGATGGAAATGGTGTAACTTAATCAAAGTTGTATTGCGTCAGACTTGTGATATATACGTTGGGCATTCTCATTACTATGCTGTAATTACTTTCTATTCCACAGTAAATGCTGTTTCAAGATTACTTTCCCTCTTTATTGCTGCTAACTATAAAGCAGTTATTAAAGTTTTCAGCTGTAACAGAATGAACATATTGTTTCATTTCAAAACATATGGTTAGAATTCTTTTTTTTTCCTTCTTAATGTTGTCTGCCCAGCAGAGTCCAGCACTTGGTTTAACATGTGACCTGGAAAATTCCATATGCTGAGAGCTCTGAACTTCATAGTTTCCACTCGCTACAATACTGGTGCAGAGAAAAGCACAAAAGGTTTATTAACAGCATTATATGTACTAGCTAGATGCATGTTAAATGAAACTCCACATGGAGAAAGTTGACATTTCATGACTTAGTTATTTTTTGCATTTAGTACAAATAGTGCAGTTACGTTTTCATTGTTATTAGCTAAAGCTCTATGACTGTAGCTTGTCACTGTTTCCTTTATTACTGGGGTAGACCTAAAGGTGTTGGGATATTTAGAAGCTGGAACATTTTTTCTCAAGGCTCAGTTAATACATTTGCCTGCAAATCTCTACAAATATAACTTACCAGGGGAGCTGGTGACACAGCCGATTGGAACTGCCCCATGTGTTGCATGTATTCCCAGTTATATGATGCTGTCTGTAGTGGCTACATCGCTGTATGGCTCCTCCATTCACATTTCAGCTGCATCTGGTCTTGATCTTCATTCCACATGGAATTTATCTGAAATCCTCCTCTGCCTACTCATTGTATCTGAGTGCCGGAGATCTGCCTGTGAGAGCTTTTAGGATTCATGTTTTTTCACTGTTCTATCTAAAAATCACGCTTGCGTGTTCACACAAATACAATTTTATCGTATTCTAAATACTTAAGTAGCCCAGCTACCACAGCATCTATGTCTAGTATATTTATCCTTACAGGGCTATTGTGAAATAAGGATAACAGTATTTCTCTCTTTCAGAGAGAGGGAAATGATGTACTGAGAAGCTGTGATTTAAAGTCAAACGTGGAGCACAGACTTTCACCTGTATCTCTTGAGCTGTACCTGAACTGTTAGGTTATCCATTTCTGCTAAATAAAAGATTGGCAAGCTGCCTCTGTGCTTTGCTACTCAAGCTTTCCTCCTTCAAATTGAGCCTTAAAAACCTATCCCAGGAAGCAGTCTCTCTCTTTTTTTTTCCATTATTAAATCTAACGGAACCCCCTCTGCACTACCATCTTTGTGTTTGACTTGTCTGTTTTAGACTGTAAAGACACGCGGGTAAGATTACATCTTGTTTTTGATTCTAAATGTAAAAATGTAAGTTTATATTTTTTCTCACAAATAATTTCTTAACCTTATTTAAATAAGGTCTACCCTAGGATGTACTGTTTCTAATATTGTTGCCTAATATTTTACTTCACAGTTTCTGATATATCTTTCATATCCAAGCGCCATTGCTACTGAATGTATTAAAGAGAGAAGCATCTCCCACAGGCTGATATACTCATGAAACGTACTGTAGCAGAGTCTAGATTTTTTTTTTTCAATTTCTTTGTGGTGTCAGTGTATGTGTATATATTTCATGAAGACAACTGTCTGCACCGTTATTGGCAAAGCGTGAATAACCAGTATCAAGGATCACTAGATTCTCTGTCAACAACTTTGTCATGCCAGGAACTTGGATTCTTACTGATATCTGGAAGCTAGTCAGCATGCCTATACATATATACCTTTTGTATACATTTTTAATAGATTTTAGTTCCAATAATGCATCTACTGGTGGTCTGCAAACACTCTTCATATTTGAGTTAGAATTCAAATAATAAACAAGATGTCTGTATTACTTTAATTCTTACTCATGTGCCAGTAGTACGGACATATTTTTAGCCACTGGACTTGCTGAATTATGTTCTGCTTTTGTCTGATGTTGACTTTTCTTAAAGAAGAGCTGAGGAAGCAGTCACAGACTGAGACTGCAGGCTGGTACTGGTGCTAACCTATGTTGTGATGTTTTTGGAATGTCAGATTTAAAGCTAGGACTGAAATTTAGCTTCAATCACCTCAATGCCTTGTAAGGTTCTCTTATGAGATTTTAATTCCAAATGAAATAAAGTAGAAAAATATTGGATTCCTGTGCAACTTACCTCGGGCTGAACTGCATTACTCTTGGTAGGTTATCAGAAAGGATAATTTTGTTAGAAATTGATATTTTCACCTGCTTAAATAGGCTGGGACTGTGAGTTGACTAGCGCAGGAAAAGTTTAATATCAGTAAGTAATTGGTCTGATCCAAATTCTGACTGCTCATACTAAGAAAGGAAAAAGGAACAATAAATATCTTCTCCCTTGAGCTGATGCAACACTGATCAAGGGTGGCAACTTTTAAAGGAGTAGTTAAATTGGGAGGCAGGCTTGCTAACATCTATGCTTACAGACACAGGAAGAAGCACAGCCAGAGTAGTGCCCACTTTTTGTGTGGTGTTTTTTTGTTTTGGTTTTTTTTGTTTGTTTTTTTTTTTTGTTTTGTTTTGTTTTTGTTGTTTTTTCTTCCCTAAAGCAGTAACTTGTCCTGTTTCCTCTTACCTTATAGAAACAAGACTCCTATGAGAACTGAACGGCATAAATGTTCATGTTCATTTTTTGGCCATGAGGATGATGTTACTTTTCTGTTCACTTTGAGTAGGATACCACACTTTGCTCATAGAATAAGATTTTCTATATTAAACTGTAATTTGAATTGTCTGGGCATTTCATAGTTTTGTACTACTTTAGTGATATTTGTTTTTATTTTTTAAAGATACTTTACCATTCTCTTGTGGGATGATGATTTGTCCTGTGCTTGGAAGGATGCCTATCTTGCAAGTTATGTATGCAATTTGCTGTCAATTGGCAAACTCTTGCATTCATAACCTTGCATTTTAAGCAATTAAAGAAATGAAAGCTACCTTCCCATATTGAAAACACACCTGTTAATTCTGTTGGTGGAAAATTTCTTTTGAGGAAATTCTGTGTGGAAATTTTATTGGTTAGGCCATGACCCTCACTTGTTTTTATGAGCAGGGAGTTAGACATTAGTATTTTAAAGCCCTGATAAATTAGATACTTATTTTACCTGAAATTTTAAATTTCATTAGAGGTGGGATACAAATAATATTAAAGGATAAGACTGATGAGCCAAAACATGAACTTTGTTTCTGCTTTTTCTGTTCTGGGGTTGGGAAAATAAACTTTAAAGAATTTTTCTGGAGGGAATCACTGTAAACTACAGGATAAAGCAGGGGATTGTCTTTTGTTTTGTCCCCATTCTGATGCTGTCTAGAGAAAGCTAGAGGACAGCTGCCAGTCAAAACCATTTTCCTGTCTGCCACTTTATTTGGGAATTATTTTTAATTCTTGTGGTCACTGAAGTTATTTTAAAATATGTCACATTCCTTACTTTCCACGTGTTGTTGAGTTATGCTCTTCATTACGAGGGTTGATTACCTGATGGCTCCATTTAAGCCTTTGACCGTGTCTAAGATGCAAGTAAAATACAGTTAAACCAACAACAGATGCTGCTTGTTACTGAGCTGTGTTTCAGCAAGCTTTGAAACAGTTTTCTGCTTCTAGTCTGGAAGATGGGTCATCCTTGTTTTCATCCCTGATTTCAAATTATGTGTAGGAGGCGGATTCCACAACTTCATGATACTCTTGAGAAAGCAGAGAAAATTTTGTTGCTAGGAAACTATGGAGGACCTATACTGTCTTTCCAGAATGTTTTATAGTTAGCATCAGTTATTTCATTAACTTTTCTAATCCTGTTCTTTATGTGCAAACATCTACATTTTTTCCTATAGTCACGATGTTTGTTACATGCATATGTATACTACAAAATACATTGTTTCTGTGGTAATTTCTGTATTGCTTTCTTCTGTTCTTCAACACACAAAAAACAACCCAACAAACGTTTCAGGTTATGTTGTGTTTTGAAGGCTAATATTTATTCACATGATAATGTTGCCTAGACATCCTGAATTATTAGAATATGGTAGATCATGCTTTCCCACAAAAGACAAATGCTGAGATCCACAGAGTTGCACATAGAAGTCTTACACAGAGACTTAATAACATTTTTCAAATTGGATGTTATCAGGAAAAGTCTTAAAGTGTTCAGTGTTTTGCAGCTGACTAGGTCTGGTTGCTCCTTTACACCGGGTGCGGTACTCCCATTTTAGAGCCAAATGATGTATCTGCACATTGGAAAGGTGACTGAATCAATCCTGTGGATTTCAGTGCAGGAGTGATGCACCTGTGACTGAAAGTGGTGCAACAGCTGAGAGCAGTCTTGGCATGGAGCTTCTGCTAAAAAGTGTGGCACCTTTTGGATTAAAGGGAGTCATAATCTCTGAGAGGCAATCATAGAGACAGAAAACAATTTTTTGTGGAGCAATCCACTAAAATCCACAGACTTTGCTCAAATGGCAGAATGTTAATAGACTTGTTTGTGGTTTCTGTAGAGCTTGATGTGATTTTTAGAATGGTATGGAAACAACATCTGACAGTGTGTGGGCATTGCTTCATGACCATTTCTAAGAGCATGGCAAAAGGCACTCTGCTACCCACCTATCTATAAATAACTAAATATCATCAACCCAGACGTAAAATTGCACTTTATGGGTAGTCTTAGGAACACGCAACATAGGCAATTAGATTACATGTAGTCCTACAACATTCCCAGTAAAGAGAATGAAATTACTTAGAAACTTGCTGTGCAGACCACTTTTAGGTGAATTATTTCTCTTGCACACATTGAGGGACTCAGAGTACCCATAAATACAATATATGAATGACTTGAATTCAACTTGGAGAACATGAATTTTTCTGTAGATAGGTAGATCTAGAGCCTTTACTTTTGTATGACTAAATTTTTGGATTGTAGATCTTGGGTCCTCTTTGCAGCTAAGGTAGCTGGAAGGCTAGAGAACATATATAAAGGCCCTTTTTAATACTGCTGAATTTTGAAGAAAACAGAAAATGTAAAGGACACTGATAACTTTCCATAGTCCTTCAGTGAGCTCTACAGACTACTTGCTGTTGGCAACCACTAAGGGAAATCTGTCCCAGTACACGATGTGGCCTTCAAGCCAGGATTTTTTGAAATAAAGCTCCTCCTGCAATCTTGATGGCTGTGTGTCTTTAGGCGGAATCCTTGGTTCAGCTGGCAACTCCTGTTTTTCCCAAAAACAAGAATTTAAGGGAAAAACTTGGATAAGAATCTCACTAGTTTCATCATCTCTTCCCCCCCCCCCCACCTTCTTCAGGGAAAACCACTATAGATAAACGACCATTTCATTGAGCATTAAAATTGGTGCAGTCATTCTCAATGTTCTGCAGGAGTGGGGAGGCAGATACTATCTGGTTGAGAAGAATTTTAAGGTTTGAGGCTGGGGAAAAAGAGAATGCAAGCAAGTTGCAGTCATAATCTACTTTTTAGTACTTTCCTATTGGATCTAGAGAAACACAGGTTCACAGTCCTCATTTGCCTGATTGAAAATGAAGTCTTGAACCTATCTATTTATCTTACATCATATGAAGTGTCTATGAGTTGTTCTGATTCATTGCGTGTATATATATTTATTCAAAGTGAATAGTTCTAGCAAGAGTGGTTCAAGCTGGGCTACAGATGTAAATCAGTTGTTCTCCTGATAAATAATACCGAGACAATCTTCCTTTAACATTGCTGAGGTCAGCACTGTGGGACGTGTCTGCCTAATGATGTCTACTCAACGATTTTATGTAAATTCTACCTATTTTTAGCATATATACGCGAAGAATAATGTTGAGAAGCAAAAAAAATATAGCAGGTAAAGCATACCAAAGGGCTAAGAAGGAAAAATGCTTATTAACATACCTGGTATTGCGTGATTTGGAATAAAAACACTTGGGTGCAGTGCTTTTGTGAAAAGTGCTTAATGCCTTAGTGCTGGTATGCTGATATAGAAGTATGTGTGGCTGGCAAGTCAGAGAGCAGATGTGCTTCTGTCCTTGAAGGTACAGATTTCAGAATTATGAGGAAAAATATTGGAAGGTAGAACAGGAGTACTGTATTAATGTGTCTTTGTTTTTAGCTTTAAGAAAACAAGCTCAGGCTGTCTGTCTCTGTCTTTGCCTGAATAACTTTTAGTACAACTAGCCAGTTTCAAAAAATCAGAAGAGGAAAGCGTGCCTCAAAAATGATTCAGTTTCTGCAAACTGTGAAAATTGGGCCTCCCTCCCTCACTCCGCAACCAAACTGGTGTCCCTGCTAAAGGAAAAGCAGAGAAAACTCATCTGTTGTTTGTTTGGCAGCAACTGGCTGGACAGTTGTCGTGTGTTAACTTGGATTTAGTTAGTGTATCACATGCTGTCACTTTGTTGGTTGGTCTTTTGGAAGGTAAATTGTAACTTTCTATGGTGTGGGAAAGAAAACAGGAGTGACTTAAGTGCTGAAGGATCCACATCTATACGAAAGAAGGTATGCTAATTTCTGTGCATGTGGAACAGCATATTTGTAAGTGGAATTATGGTTGTACTAGTACAGAAAGTCACTGTTGTGACTCACTATGATCCATCCCATTTTTTATTCTGACCAGGAGGCAGTTGGTTGAGAAAAAAAAAAAAAATACCAGAAGAAATCCACAACAATGAAAATTATAATGAGATAAAATAGTAATATGCTTCAATCATTAAAGTGGAGTGTCAGGCAAATCAAAAGAGTACCAAATGCAGACAATCTAAAAATCGTGGTGAGTGTGACTAAGTAAAATGTCTGATCTTTGAGATTATTGATTTTTTTTGTTGTTGTTGTTAGTTTATATTAGAAAGTCAAGTTATAAAGTGGTACAAGACATCTGGGGTTCCTCAACTCTGTAGAAGGGCCTGTTGTCAGCTGGTATATGAAATTAATGACGTGAGGATCAGGAGAAGGGAGGATGGTCAGATTTTTCAAGACAACATAGTACTAATTTAGCTGAAGCTTGAACTAGTGCAGATATCATAGAGGATGAAAATAATACATGAATAGGCATATTCTGTGGCATATTTACCTAATGGCCATTGATGGTATATTTTCAAGCCTTGCTGTGTAAGATTTAAAAAGCCAAGCAGAAACTACTTGGGATTTTTTGAGAATTGTTTTTCTGTATGTCTTGTAAAAAGTAGTAGTGTTCATAAATTGTAGCCAGAAATGATGATAAGATTATTTCTCAAAGAAAAATGAATTCTGAAAGTGTAGAAGATGTTGAAAGACAAATGCAGTCTATGCTGTAATGTGGATTGAATATGGAAAAAATACACATTTTTATCAAACTGTAAAGCAAACCTTCAGAGCCTTTCAGCATACAGTGAATCTTTTATGGTATCTAAAGTCGGTAAGGCCTCCATTTCATTTCAGAGATGTAAAAATGACACAAAGATGACTTCATGTTGTCCAAGTAGGGCAGCTGAAGTCCTTTTCCTCACACTTCATTGTTATTCTGTGGGAGCACTGGGGGAGATGATCTCTTAGTTTTCCCTAATCTGATCAGCTGAGACAAAAAGGAATGGTCTGCTGGGTCACATTATCACGTCATCATGTAGGTCAGTGGTGGTGAAGCGATAGGGAAGGTCTCAAAACAAGACTTACTGGGAATTTGCTTGATATCAAGGCTCCTCCGAGTATAAAACTTTATTGCAAAGCCCTTCGTCTGGGAGAAACAGTGCACTCTCTTGCATTGGCCCTTTCTTTGCAGTTATCAGCTGCATCTGGTTTACAAGTGCTGGAGCAGCAGGCAGATTGAGTTGCCTGCATGTGGAATTTACTGGAGTACACTCCCAGTGCATTTTGCACAATGGTGTAGCTGGATACGGAGTCAATCTCAACTCATCTGCACACGTCCATGGCAGAGCACATCCTAGGGAATGGTATTTGGTTAAAACTCGATGGATTCTCACAGCTTCAGTAGGTGAGACTTCTCTTGGGAGGCAAGTATTAGACTAGGCCAAGTATTGTGAGACTAATATTTGCTTATGAAAAGACTAGTATTTACTTATCAAAGTAGAATAACAACATCAGCTGTATTGACCACATACTTGGACAGAGAAATCTTGACTGCTGAATCTTTCTTGGGGAATTGTCTTCTCCTACTGATGTCTGTGTGGGATGGGGAAAGAAGAGAAATGTTTGTTTCCCTGCTGCTGCAAGTGTTTGTATGAAGGAAGTGAAGAGATCGTGATTACTTTTTCTGCTACTTCAAGAAAAAGAAACCCTAATGTGCTTCCTGAAGGGAAGGAAAAATACCCTGAATTTCTGGCTTTCATCACTGCTCCATGCCAAAGACCTAGACTAGAGAGTGGGACTTCAGGATGGAACTGCAGTGGAGAAATTTAACACTGATATGCTTGAAGTCTCAAATTGCTTTCATTGCATGATAGACTCCCTTTACTCTTCCACTGCTTTATTTGTGAATGACGTACAAAGAAAAGGATCTGGAAGGACTGAGATTATACAATGCATAATACAGCGGTGCAGCATTTCGCTAGTGTAGTGTTTATGGCTGCCAATCAGCTTGAACAGGCTGTAATAGGAAAAGTACTTAGGATCATAGGATAATTCAGGTTGGAAGGCAACTCAGGAGGTAGCCAGTCAAACCTCCTGCTCGAAGCAGAACTCTGTCAAAGGTTTGTCTTTGTTAAAGACAGAGGATATGACCTTTGTCAGTGGGGCACGTTCTCTCTTGGTTTGTTATGCACCTGTAAAATAAATAAATAATAATTACAAAATTAGACCAGAAATTGTAGGTGGGGAGAATCTGATCCATTACCTGCAAGGCAATTTAGAGTCAAAGATGACAACCTAGCCATTACTATAACAACTGTTTCTACCAAGCATCTTGTCAGATTAAAATTACAATGTCTAGTGGATTTGAAAAGAATGCCAAGTAAAGATCCAGTCACAGGAGGGGCTGAGCATTTCCCATTTTCAGGCAAGCAGGTAGAAGTGGAGGCTCAGCATCTCACAGGAAGCACTGAGCACCACAAAGGGATCGGACTCTGACAGGGAAACTGAGTGCTGGTGTGTGTGATGGTTTGATCAGCAGCATGTGGAGCAAAACCTGAAGAGGAGCCAGCACTATGTGTTTCAGAATGTGAGAATGCAAGCCCTCTTTCTCTGTGCATGGCTAAGAAGCCCAGTTCATTACTGAGAACAAAAGTAAACCAACAGATTTCGGGTAGTATCCATGGGTTGGTTATATAACACCACTTTCAGCTCTGTGTCAACAGTTACAATGAGTAGCAAGCTGAGTCACTGCAGAGATTCATCATGGATATCACAAGCCCAAGGGCAGATCAACTGCTGCAGCAGGTGTTATAATGAAAGAATTTGAAGAATGATAGAAAGCCATCACAAAGTCTACAAACTGAAACGCTGCAGGAGAACATCAGAGTACTAAAGCAAGCATGTTATTTCATTAGATAAAGAAATGAGAGAAGGTTCCCACTATTTTGAAGGACAACGAACTGTGACTATACATCATAATTAACAAGAAATCATGCACAAAAAACATCAATCCTATTAATGAGACCACATGTCCCTAAACAGTGTTCAGACCTTTGTTAAAGTCAGCCAGGTACCATGAATTTCTAACAGTGTGCTGAGAATTTCAAGAGAAGGATCTAAAGTAGTTAGTAGCTGATGTCATTCTGGAGATAAAAATATCTTATCTGGGATAAAACTGGGCCTGGCTACTCATGTTTTTACTGAAGGACAGTATTCTTTGTTCTAATGAGTTCTAGGAGTTTAAGAGTTCGAATGAGCAATGTTTAACACTGTGAAGGAGGCATGGAGCCTGTGGTGTTGCTGTCGCCCTCTCACGGCACCACAAAGTAGGAATGAGGACTGATTTAAATATTCATAGTTGAGGCACCATTGCAATCAAATTTTGATGTGAACTACTGGAACTGTTAGGAGAGGTGATCCTTAGTTAACTGATTATGTAACTTATAAAAATTTTTCCAAGTTAAGGATAGATTTAAGAGGTAGAAATGAAAATAAATATAAGAAGTATAAGGATATATACAATTAGCACTACAGGGCATACAGTATCACACTGAACACTAGCCGAACCTACTTTGGGATAACAGGTTCAGTTTCAGAAATGGACTTTTGTTTAAAGTGACGTGCTCTTGATATTGAAAAATACTATATGAAAAGGCAACCTTAAAAAACATCGGACAAAGCTTATGTGGGTTGGATTTAAGCAGTCCATTTGTTGTATCCCTCTCACATGCTATGATAAAATGAATCCTGAAATACCTTGTGTAATGACTCATCTGATATTAAGATGTGTCAGTGTTCATAAACAATGCTGTTCATCTTCTCTGTGTATGTACATGTGTAAGAGGTGTAGGTGGAAGCTGAAGTTTTAGTTGTGATGACTCAGCCTTTATTCACTGTTTCTCTTATTTCTGATTTATGAAGAAATTCTCTTCTTTCCTGTGCACTTAAATAGGTGAAGTTCCAGAGTTCGGTGAGGAATGTAATATGTTTGTTTCCTGGAACAATCCTGAGATTTTTATGTCTCGGATATTTGACTGTTAAAAATTCAACCTCCTGTCACAGGCAGTGATCTGGTTTTTTGGCCCTCATTTCTTCACTCCCTTTCTCGGTAATGTACTCAAGTTAATGGGGAAGTTTTACCTACCCTTTTCTCTGTCAGATTTTACATGCTATTATTAAAGTGCTTTTATAGGTAAAGCTTATTAAGAGAAACAAGCCTTTTATGAATTTCATATTCTCAAAGTAAGTATTCTCATTTTGTTATCTTGCCAGACTATTTCATAAGCCAGAGACCAATTAGGATACAATGCAGAATGTTTATGCAAAAATTATAGGGAAAAAACCGAACAGTTTTGACAGTGATTTGGGTCTTGATTGGTAAATCGGTGAAATAGTCTATTCAACTTTCCAGTGTGTTGTTTGTTTGTTTGTTTTTTTCTTACTAGGATTTGTATCGCTATAAATTTTAGATTCTGTAATTTGTATAATCTATCAGCTGATAAAATCTCCTTGAATAAAGTATGAAAAAGGTGACTTGTCTTGTAACAGGACTAGGTTCAGGCTGAGAGTTCCCACTTAAATGTTGTGTTAGTGACTTGCAAGCCGTATACGCTGAGTGTAGCCAGCAGATGGAGGGCTGGACTAGCTGCTTTGAATTGACTTGTCTGCCTCTCCAGGCAGGCACATTACAAACTGTCTGAAAGCTGTCACAGTTTTGATGCTTCGTATTTCTTACAAAGTAAGAACCTATGTTTTAAAAGATGGACCCTATTATAATTATAATTATTTGAACTATCTTTTCTTCACAATGATATATAGCTCCATTTGTGACTTTTAAACCTTTGTGGATGGTTGATGGCACTTAGAAACCAGGTGATCATTGCAAAGCCAGGATATACACACATACATAAATATATATATGCGGGAGTGAGGGCAGGACATCTGCATTTCTTTTTAACATCATGAAAACTCAAAGGTCCATAATAGAAATGTATCTTCCAGTCTTCATACACTGCAGTGGTACATGGGCTTTTCTGTTTCCTTTTTTTTGGTAAATGTTGACCAGTGTAATTCACCACTCTACATGAGGTTTCCTGATACAGCATACCAGGATATGGCTTGGTAACAGAGCTAAGCTGTCCTCATGTCACTTGAAAACAGCAGCCCTGCTTCTCCTCTCCTCTTTCTCTGTAAATGCTGGCACTCTGCTTTTCCAATTATTGTCACAATGCCATCCAACTTACCTGCCATCTCCTCCTAAAAGCCGGTAAAGAGAGTTAAACTGGCAGAAAAATAGCTTGCCAACATAAAAGTGAATTGGTTTCTACTGATTTAGTTCCTTGAAAAATTTAACATGAAACCACACAAATGTCAGTGAGAAAGGGGCAGGCATTTGTGGTCAGGGTAAGGAAAAGGAAAGGAGGACCTCCTGTTTTAATTTTCTATATGCATAAAGGGTGCCATCAGTATAGCTCAGAATTAAAGATAGTTTATGAGGTTGCTGGAGCAATATAAGTACATAAATATATACCAGTAGTTGTAGTTCTCCCATAATGAAGGGTAACTGTTGGCTGCTGACATTATTCTGGTGATCCCCCCCAATTTTATCCCTTCTCGCCTCCACAATGGGTCTGCTGGACCATCTCCCTCTGTTTCTTTTTAGCTGGTCAGCCAACCCAGCATGACTTTTCCCTGGCTGCCTACCATCTGCCTCTTCTCCTTTTGTTCCTCTTTAAAAGCTCACTCCTGTGAGGCACTGAGAGTCTGCAGTGAAATGCTAAACATGCACGTTTCCTACTGATGTTTAGGACAAATGATTGCTCAGGATCAGGTAAGAGAGTTAGCATCTGAGACAAGGTATCATGACTTGTAAAAAGGACACACCAGCAATGGTATCTCAGTTTGAGCCATCTTTTCCATAGCCTTGTAATGATATCCTAATGAATATTTATCATTATTTGTGAGACCCTATTTTCAGCAGTTGTGTATTATAGTAACAGCTGACAAAGTGTTCATTTTGGTTTGTAATGAAATTGTCTCTGTTTTAGCTGTTTATTATGATGGGGATGTCACTCCCATACCATTGTGTCTGCCATTGTAACACAGCTGGATTATTGGCAGGGTAGTAAGTTTAAAGGCATATCTGATTAGTTGTTTCTTGTCCAGATGAGGGTCTCTGAGTGCAAATGTTAACTCTTTGCACTGTGCATTTATCTTGTAGCAGAGGTGAACAAAGTCCGAACAGGTTTGATGGGGTTTTTTTAGCATAAGAGAACTCTTCCAAAACTTTCCAAGCTTTTGCTTTTAGTAGCAGTCACTAAAATAAAACTCCTTCAGTAAGAAGCAATACAAAAGAGTGTTCATTGATAAAGTAAATTCAATTGAATTGGACTTTTATCAACTTTAAATCAGTTGGAATAGACTATAACGTAAGTATTGCAGTAAGGAATGCTTGTTAGGTGTGTGCCACAAGAAAGCTGTGTATGCTGTTTGGCAAAGTGTAATTAAGTAGTACTTCATTTTGAATGATAGCCAAGCCCTTGGCTCATGTGTCAGACTTTGTACTCCGCCGTTTCCGTATCCTTGCTGCACTGGACTGATCAGCACAGAGATGTTTTGTGATGGAGAGGATTAGCATTCATTCTGTACATACACGGTCCAAAGTTCTCAGTTGTCTTCCTTTAACCCCAACCAGTGTGTTAATTCAGTGAACTTACAGGGCCCAGAATACATTCCCCAGTTTTATACTTGTTAAAAAATGTATTTCTAATCAAGTAAAAGCTTTAAACTTCTTTTGCTCCTGACATTTTAAAGTAAATTTCTATGTTTTCTTTCAATCATATCAGACTTTTTAAAAAAAAAAAAAAAAGTTAAACTCATTTTGGCGAAATCTCTCTTACGTCAAAATAAGTGTCCACAGAGAGTGTTCATTAGTAGTAGGTATTATACTTTAAAGCCATACCCACTTTAAGCCAACATACTGCATTGGCTTTGCTGCCACATTTTTATCATATCTGACATAATAGTATAAAAGTATGTTTTTATCATTTGGGGAACTGCTGACAGTGGCTTGAGGCTTTACAACACGTAAAACAAGGCCTGACTCCTCTGACAAAGAGGTGGCAATCTAATTCAGTGGAATATTGGCCAATTCTGCACTCAATTTTCTGAAGAAAAAAAAAAGAAACCCAAACTTTTAAAGGTAATGATGTCTTTTCTCCTGCAGTTATTCGTTCTTCTGGCCTGCATATAAGAGAAGGCTTTATCAGAAAGTAAAATCTGAAATAATAGCACTTGCCTTATTCCTCAGAGTAACACTTGGAGATGGCAAATGTTTTGTTGCCTGGTACCAAATTTGTTTTAAAAAGCACTGCTACTCATTGTTTTTGGTGCCAGTCCGAAGTTCTGTTGGTGCCTAAGTTGGAATGAGCAGCAATAGTTTGGCATAACCGCTTGAAGCATTTATCAAGTTTCCTTTAAAAACCACAACAGCTATTCTGGTAAAGACAGCAGCGGGGGCTTCTGGTGGAGCTGCTGCTGGAATTCAGGACTTGTTTGAAATACTGGTGTGGCAGAAAGGTGGGAAGATTGTGACCTGCTGTAGGTCCAAAAAACACTTAAGAGCCTTCTAGCCCTCTCGCTAACCACTGTTGAAGTTCAGAGCCAAAGAAGAACTTGTAAACAGCGGTGGCATACTGTGGGAGAAGTAAGCTGTAGGGCAGCAGTGGGGGTGAGGGGTGAGTGGGGTGGTTGGGCAACTTGAACTGGAGCCTTAAGATTGCTCCTGTCAGGAGACCTGATGAGGGGTGACCCTCTGATGTAGCAGGTCACTTGACTTGGGCGTCATGTGTACATGTAGCATGGTGCTCTGCCTGCCCCTCTGCAAGGATCCCAATCACTCAGCAGATGACAAAACCAGGGTAACCAGTTAAATCTGGCACTAGGGGTTGGGGCACTGTAGCAGTGGTATATGAGGAGCAACCAGGGGATTGAGCTGTAGCGTGAGCAACCAGGGAAGTGAGTAACACAGCATGAAAGAGTCATCAAGGATGATTTGGGAGTGTGCATGGTGGTGTAGTGGGGAGAAAGGGATCAGGTTTGGAGCTATAAACAGGCTGAAGAAAGCAGGCTGGAGAGCAGGTTCCTTACTGCATGGGACAGCATGGCACATTTCATGATTTTAATGTAGAGTTTGTTGGTTTGTTTCAGTTCTAAAACATGGGATCACATTTGTATTCATGACCTCCTTATTATTAGGCCAACACAGTAATCCAGAGCCTGATTCCTATTGCATGGACAATGCAGGCTTATGTATGTTTTTGCATGTACGTTCATTCTTTCACTGCATAAGCAAGTTGCACAGAAGATATGTATCTAAGGAATCCAAAGAAAAGACGTTTTGGAAGCTAGGACCTTTATTTTCTTTCCTGTTCTGGTCCATTGACTTGATGGCTTTAGTGATGCATTGGTAATAAACCCTGAACCTATTTAATCTGACACACAGCCTTGGGCTTTGACTACCAGTGCAATTCTTCCAGATCTCATCAGTGAAAGATATTTGCAATCTTACACTGACATTTAGGAATCTGGTCAAAAAGTTTTGTCATTGTTTTCCCTGACTTAAGCCTGGAAACCTTTTTACACTGTCATTTTTTAAAATTATGAAACAAAAGAGCATGGGAGTGCTCATTAGAGTAGATAGAGACTTCAGTCTAAGTTTCTGCCAACAGATAACAGCTTTAAATAAACCGATCTTACTTTTGGGATTACTGTCTCCCTTTTCTCAAATAATGCTGCTGTTCTGAGGATGCTCAGTTTAGGCAAATGACATTTTCAAATAAAAAGATAGTTTATTAGGAATTGACAACCAGCTCTAACTTAATGCTGTATGATGGATTAAACCATAAGGTTTTCTTTGCAGTGTTAATTTTGAAGCTTCACACAAAAGCTCGTTTGGGTTCAGCCTTAATTATATAAACTGAAATTCATTGAAATTTGAGTAGAAAAGGAATCTGGATGATTGATTCCACCTTTGGCCAATCTCCCTTTCACTAAAAATTGAGAACAAATAGGGCTGGTTTTACTGTAGAAAAGGGTACTGCAGTTGGGTTTTGGCTCTTAGAAAAGAACCTGGAATGATTTGGAGCTGGATCCCATTTGTTGTTCACAAATTCCAAGGACGTAGCAGGGAGAAAGTATCTCTTATTTGTTCTATATAACACAGACCATTAAGTACCTAAGTTAGTCACTGCAGTGCATATTGCACTACATCTGGTTTCTTCTTACATCCTCAATTTAGAAATAGAAATTCAGCTGTTACCATAATGAAAGGAGAGAGCTGTGCTGGCATTTTAATTTTTAAAAAGCACATTCTAGAATACTTAAGTTAAAGCAGGAACATTCATTCAAAATGATTGTCCGTGTTCCTGTAAGATTATGTAGAAAGTGTTAATAATATAACACAGCACACAAGAACAGATGTCCCATGGCAAAGTTTAAATAAAATGGGAAGAAATTAACACCCAATTTGCTAATGCGCAGCAATGGAAACTTTGTTCTACATATGGGGGCTTAAGCTTGGACTTCATTATTGAACAAAGCAAAATAGGAACACAATAAAAATAGAAACTGATAAAAAAAGCTCAATCGATGCATTCATTTTTATCCTCTAGCAGAGTTTCATTTGCTGATCCATTTTCTTTGCATAATTGCTGATGAATTGAGCTCACCTTTAATCTCTGAAGCACAACTCTTAATTGCATAAATGCAATACATAAAGGCATGCAACATAATCCCAGTTCCAGAACATTGTTTGATCTTTCCCTGAGCCATTATCTCATTAAATTTTTATCTCTATGAAATTGTTTGAAGTCAACAAAACTTGGAAAATTAGGAAGTTTAGCTAAATTATTTCAGGTTTGGCCTGTCCTGTTTCAAGTAGAGCTGTGGAAGAATCAGTATCAGATTGAATAAAGTCCACTGTATCCAGTTCCTGAAAAACTGTGAGTAGTTTCACACATGGTAGCTTTGTAAATTTACAGGTTTTTGCCTTCCTCACAGTTCAGAAATAAATTTATATACATATTTAGTATCCAAATCTCTTCTTTCTTATTTGATCTTGAACTATCTCAGCTCAGCAATATCACAGCACAGTGCTTAAGAGGAGATGCCACAAAAAGCCTTTTTTTTGTGTGTAAGTCTGCTAACTGGTTGGGGTTTTTGTTTTTGTTTTTACATTGTGTGTTATTCTGAAGAGACAGTGAGCCACTGGCCACTCACAGGTGAGGGCTGTCTTTGAAATGCAGGAAACTCTCCCACACAAATGTTATTCTTTCATGTGAATGAGCCAAAGATATATTGCTAAATTATTCCCAACAGAGCAATTATTTTGCTGCCCAGTAAGGACTGACAGTTGAATTATTATTTTTGGCTTCTTTATCAAAGTGATTGTTGAATATCATTCCTTTTTAGGACCTGCAGGGTCAAGGAAGTGTGGCTGATTTTGCTTATCAGAATAAACTTATTTACGTATAACAGTCCAGGATATCAGAATTTTACAGCTTGATCCACACTTTATGGATTGTCTAACTACATGTTAGTCTGAGAAGCTGGCATTTCTACTATGTTTGGTAGCTGGGAAAATGCTGTGGTAACTGTGTTGTGATGACTGACCAGCAAAGAAATTCTTCTAGGTAGATTATTTAGAATACAATTTAAAGCTTTTTCTTCCTTTTTCTTTTCTTTTCTTTTTTTTTTTTTTAAGTGATTTTAGAAAGATTTTGTTCTTTTAACAAGGTCTATTGGAGCCTTACCCTTCAGTCTCTCAAAAATTATGATTCCTTTTGTGAGTGCCAAGCATTAGCTATTGTTCTTTCTCATCCAGAAAACAATGGATCAATTTAATCAATCAATTCAATCCTATGCTTCTGCTCCTCCATTCTAATAAAACTTAATTATCAAAAGATGCAATACTCCTTTTATAGCAGTTGCATTAATTAGACTTTCTCCTGGATATAATCATTCTGAGCACTTCAGTGCTTTCAGTTTGATAATTCATTACATTCAAGCAGAAATTGTGGAGCTATGTTAGCATCATTATGTATGTTTTACCTGTCACAAGGAAGTTTCAAATTTTATGCTTTCAGCACTTTTGAACATCTGCCTGGAAAAAAAAGAATTCTTAGATTATCTGGTTGTCTTTTATCCAGAGACTATCTGAAAATTTCCATTTGTGTGTCTGGTTGTAAGAAATAGATTCAAGTCCCTCCTTTCATTGTGTCCAAGTGTTGGGGAAGCATTGTTGAATAGGGCTTGGGAAAGGACAGATTCAGGCTACCTAAAAGATAGGTATTGCACTGACCTCTGTATCTTTCTATCCCCATGTGATTTACACCTTGAGTCTTTGGGGGACAGTGGTACTTTTGGCCATCAGGAAGTAATATCTGTGATATCACTGTCTTCTGTACCTTCTACCATATGTACAAAATACTACTTTTTTTTTTTTTTTTTTTTTCTTCTCCAAGATGACTGCAAGAACTTAACTGCAATTATTGTAATGCCATGCTCAAACTACCAAGTCCCACTGAGAAGTGGGTTCATTGTGGAGCTAATGAAATTGCATGATTCCCTCCCAGTTCAGAACCATGGACAAAGCATACTGACACCTGCCTTCCAAACACCTTGTAGATATTAATGTAAAGAATAGGCAGTTAAGTTTAGAGGTTTTCACCCAGTAATTTAGTGAAGTGAACCCCAAGTCTAGAACAACCCCTACTGTATAAATTATACTAATGTTTTAAGTCCTATTCTTTATTATTTTGTACTGATTTTATAGATTAATTTATAAGAAGAGGAATTGAGTGTGAATGTGTATTAGTCAAGGACCTGGACAAGGAAAATCCTTCTCTCTACTTCTAGAAGAACTCCTACTGAAATATTAGTCTGCTCAACGTATCATATGCAAATGTCATTTGCACTGAATCCAGCTGCAATATTTTGCCATTTGTGGAGCATTGGAAATACAGCAGGCAACTAAGTATGTATTGATTCACTATCTAACCATTAGAGACATTAACCTTAATATAAGGTAAAATGGCTTAAAGCATAATAGAGTTATCAGCTTGTTTTTCTGGACAAAAAAATGTGCTGAAGCATTATGGAGTAGTGTATATATGGAGTACTGGGAAGAAAAGAGATGTAGTTAGTACAATCTTTAAACTGTGATAATATGTACACTTGATATTGTTCTATAGGGGAAAAATATAAAAGAAAATATAAATTAGCCTGTAAGCCTTGACAGATGCAAGAGTTTTGGATGCTTATAGTGTCCTGTTTTCCTAGAGTAACTAGAATGTGCTTAAAAAATAAAAATCTTCTCTATCATTTGGTAATATAGTATAGGGCTTTTGAAAGAAACATTTTTTAAAAAAAAAAAACCTCCCAGTAAAAGTCAATACCATTTCAATGAAACTGCACTGGACTGTTCAATTCCTCATGAACAGTAAAACTTGATGAATTTACTAAAGTATGTTTTAGTGTTTGTCACTTATGAAAAAAATGCAGTGTGTAGTATTTGATGACAGAAGGTTTATATTCCCCATTATGGAAACTCTCTTTGACTTTAGGGCAAAATACTTCTAAATTACAACAGAAATATGTTGATGCAGGTGGCAAAGAGAGAGAGAACCTATTGATGGCTATATACTTGTTTCAGCAAGATTTTCTGTAGTCTAATAAATCAGTTTTATTTATTTTACTGGTCTTATCTACTGGATGGTATAGAATTTTACATCTAGCTTGAGTGAACCACACCTGAGAATTATGTGAAATATCACTTATTACTGGCTGCTGTGATGGGACAAGTGTCTGAGGTTTGGTATGAGACAAAAGATTTTTGAACCATCAAACAACAGCTTTGATGAAAAGCAAAGGG